>NW_028073651.1:0-192500 GCF_014824575.4 Sturnira hondurensis | reverse complement strand
GGCATCACACTCATTTCCCAGACAAAGCAATCAAGGCCCACGGAAGGAGCAGGGGGAGGGTGGGCTCTGGAATCTGAAGCCAGGGACCCCTCTTTCAGCCCCGACTGTCCCCTGATCACCACGGAGCCCCAGTGTCCCCCTCTGTGTAAGAGGGGTCACAACAGTACCCACCTCGCTGGGTCGTCACGACAATGAAATCAATGCATGAGAAAGCAGTGGCAGGCCCAGCTCAGGGAGCACAGTCAAGAATATTGTGACAACTTTGCACGGGGACAGGTTACTAGACCTCGTGTGGTCACCGAGTTGTAAGCTACGTATGTGTCCAATCACTGTGTTGGACAGTGGAAACGAATACAATGCTGTATTCCACGTTTTTTAACGTTTGTTAAAAAAAAACACAGCAGTGCCAGCCATCCTCCAGGGAGAGGGACGCACACATTAGCTGTTCTCATTAAGACCGGCACCTTGCTGGGAAATCACCAGGCTGCCTGACCTCAGTGCTCTGAGGGATGAGGCCCGGGAGGTGCCTGGACTTCGAATCAGGCAGGGTTTGGGGCGGCGGGCAGGGGGCGCGCCAGCCGGGGGTGGGGGGTGGGGTGGGGGGCGGCACAGCCTCCGCAGAGGGCCGGCGGGGCGGCCCGCGGTGCCCCTCGGCCTCCCGTTCTGGCTATGTACCCCTCGTTGTCCTCAGGGAGCTGGCTGAGTGCCTCCTAATGTTTCCATTTGCTTTTGGCTGCAGGTTGGGATCTGTTTTTAGCTTCCCTGGCTGGTGTCAGCGTGCCCTCCCCTCCCCCCTCTTCCTGCCGGCTCTCTTGTTTGCTGTGAGCGAATAATGTTCCCGGACTTCCTGAGCTGTTGGTTCGGAGGCAGGCCGTATTGATTGGGACTCGCGGGGACTCAGTCCGCGATGTTACCAGAGATGGGCCCCTCCCCAGCATGCCAGGGTCTCAGAAAATCCTGGGGTGGGAGGGGTGAGGGATGGGGGCAAGGCTGGGCTCCCCTAGAAAATCGTCCGATGAGTGTAAGGCCCCTAACCCTGGCGTGTCCTCTTCTAAGCTGGGTGGGGCGGGGCAGCCACAGTCACCTGTCTGGGCTTCTGTCCTCTGAAAAATGAGGAGTAACATTCTGGACTTCATAGGGCTGTTGAGAAAGATGCCGTCTGACGTACTCATTCAACATCTATTCATTGAGCACCTACTACGTGTTAGGTGCTCTCCTAGATTTGGGTGATATAATGAGAATAGGGCCAAGTCCTCACTTCGGGAGGGTGACAAGCAGCTGACGGTTTCAGAAGAAAACAGGGACTGTTCTCTTTGCCAGCTGGTGGAAGGAGCTATGAAAATGCAGTGGGCAGGGACTTGGAAGGACTGGGGCGCTGTTTTCAATAAGGGGGTCACAGGAGGTCTCCGTGAGGGAGGCTGAGGAAGTGAGGCTGGGTTAAAGGAGATGCAGGCAGAGGAACAACTTGTGCAAAGGCCCTGGGGCAGGACATGTCTGGGATGCTGGAAGGAGAGCCAGCAAGACAGTGATGGGAGATGAGTAAGGAAGAGCACGAGAGAAGAGGACTTAGAGGTGTGGGTGCCAGGTGACACGGTACCCTGTCTGTGGGTGCAGAGAACCAGTGGCGGGCCCCGCACCCCTGAACACCCAGCTGGACCAGGGGCCCTGCTGTTGAACGAGACCCCAGCTGCCCACCTCAGACCAGCGCCAGACTCACCACCGTCAGCTGGCCTTTACTTCTGGGACGCGCAGTGGGCAAGTCCAGGTGAGGGGGCAGTGGAGGGGCTGAGGGGGTCACCTAGGGGAGACAGAGGGCGGGGAGAGAGCCGTGAGCTGCCATTTTCTTCTTACCTGCGCATCTTCCTGCCTGGTGTC
Source organism: Sturnira hondurensis (assembly GCF_014824575.4). Taxonomy (NCBI): domain Eukaryota; kingdom Metazoa; phylum Chordata; class Mammalia; order Chiroptera; family Phyllostomidae; genus Sturnira; species Sturnira hondurensis. The sequence goes on along the minus strand of NW_028073651.1, from coordinate 190,625 downwards.
CTGGGGTCCAGGCACTCTTCCAGCCATTGGAGGAGCGAAGGAGGGTGAGACAGAGTCCTAACTCTCAGCGGGGTTCAGACTAGAGCCAGCCCCTCAGGGAAGCAAAAGTCCAGGCCCCCAGAACCCCCAAGTCCAGTCATCAGCCCCCCACCCCCCGTCAGACCCAGGAGCCCAGCCCCCCCCCCCCAGGATTTCAGTTCTAGCTCCCAGCCGGCCCTGCCTACCTGCCCCATCTTGTCCTCTTCATCTGCCCAGTCATTGACCCTCCCTGGATCCTCAGCAGCGGCTCTGGCTTCCGCTGGCCTCTCTTGGAACTGATGGATGCTCACGACCTCCTGGCCCTGGATCTCGCTGCGGCAGAAGGGGCAGGTCGGGCTGTCTGAGCGCTGGGGGCGGAGGAGGGAAAGCGTCAGGGTCTCCAGGTTCCCTTGAACACCCCCAGGACCCTGCGGGCCTTGCTCTGCAGCAGAGTGATGTGGGGTGGGGGCAGACAGAGGAAGGCCAACAGAGAGGGGGAGAGGAAAGAGAGATGGAGATGAGGAGAGAGAGAGCGCTGCAGGACTAGAAGGGGGAACGGGACCAGAGCCTGAGGCCAGGGACACACACAAATGGGGAACTCAGGGGCGCCAGGGCGTGGACCCCAGCCGGTGACAGTGCTGCCGTGGGGCGAGGAAGCCCGAGGTGCTCGCCTAGGCAGCCCCCCCAGCCCCCCCCAAACACCTGGGCCAGCGATGCAGCTGGACGGGCCCTGGTGGGTCTTATTATGGTTGCAGAATGCACGTCAGCAGACACTAACGGGAAGAACATGATTTATGACTCAGGTTCGGGAGGGGGCCTGGCCGGCCCACTGGCCGCACAGGGAGGTGGCAGGCAGAGAGAGGTGGTGGGCCACAGTCGGGGAGGAGTGGGGGGTACATGGACCTGGGGGCTCTGACTTTTTTTTTAAAGATTCAGTTATTCATTCATTCATTTTTTTCTTTGTATTCTTTTCTCCTCACCCAAGGACATGCTTATTGATCTGAGAGAGGGGGCTGAGAGAGACAGACAGGCAGGCAGGCAGGCAGGCACTGGTAGGGTGCCTCCAGTGTGTTCCAGGAGCAGGGATCCAGGGTCCCAGACCTTTCAGTCCACCGGATGACACTCCAACCCACGGAGTCACACTGGCCGGTGGTGACCCTGCCTGCCTTCCGTAGGGCCAGAATGGGTAGCTTAGGGTTTCCTGGGTTCCCTTTTATTGGCGAATTCACAGCACAGGAGAGGGAATGAGGATGTAGAAAGGGAAATGCACCAGGAGGCTAAGAAGATTACCCAGGGCTTTCTCAAGGGGAACTTCCTGGGTGGGGGAAGCCTTGCTTCCTTATCTGCTCAGCTGGCTTGTAGCTGCGTCAAACAGCTGGTTATTTGCTTATTGGTCCTGGGTGTCTTGGAAATGCGTGACTCAGCGATCGAAAGCTGAATGCCAGGCGTTTCCATTCCGATCAGAAAGCTCGCCTCCTGCACCTACACTGCAGAGGCCACAGCCCCCTTCCCCCGAGGGGCTGGGCTGGAGGGCTTCAGGATTCGGACCCTCCCCCTGACTCCATTCTCCACCGTCGGAGGTTAAGGCTCAGGGAAGCGAAGCCTCCGGCCCCAGATCGCCCAGTCGGGAAAGGAAGGAGGTCTACCCGTGAATCCTGTAGGTGGGGACCGAGAAGCAGAGGTGACAGACGCACAGACACAGGCAGGCAGGCTCCTGGCCCTCACTCCTGAGCGACCCCGAGCAAGCCTCTGATCTCCCTGGGCCCGTCTCCCCAACTGATCCACGCGCCAAAGGGGAGGTCTTTCAGGGGCTTCCCCCCCACCGCCCCCACCCCGTGGAGCGACAGGGGAGACCCACCTGCCAGGCGTCCAGGCAGCGGCTGCACAGCAGGTGCCCGCACGGCTTGATCTTCACGTCCTTGTTGCCCTCGGCACAGATCTTACAGAGCTCGAACGTGGAGTCCATGGCCCAGTACAGCTGCAGCTGCTCCTGGGGGTGAGGGGCGGGGGAGGCGGCAAGGGTGGCGGCGTCAGCCCCCTGGGGGATACAAGTGGGGCCGCGGGGAGACTGTCCCAAACCTCGGCGCCAGCCCCCAACTCTCCCCCAAGCTCCAGGCCCTGTGTCCGCTGCCTCTTGCATGTACCCCGTGTTACGAGACGTGCTGTCTGGGGTGGGCTGCCAGTAGGGTGGCTAGACTTAGCAACAGAAAACACAGGACACCCTGTTAACGTCTGCTTTTCACGTATACGCAGGGTAAACTTCCAGGGTGTTCCACACACTGCGTGCTATACCTGCACTTAAAGAAAATGATTTGTCGTCGTTTCTCTTCCACCCGCAGGCTGATGGGGAGGGAAGACTAAGGCGCAGGGGTCGTGAGTGCCCAAGCGCATTAGCTGCTCCGATGATCTCAGAAGTGTCACTTCCTGCTTCAACCCCCAGGAAAGCCCCTGGGGAGGCAGCAGGAGGAGCTGTGCTTTCCACCCAAGGAACAGACAGGCTGGGGGTGATGTACCTTAGCTCCTGTGGCCATCACACCAGCACAAAACCCCAAGGCCTCTGGGATTGCAGGGCCTGACTCCATGGGAGAGATTCCTGAGCCCAGGGTGGGGGTGGGGTGGGTCAGCAAAGCTGGGCAGGGGGAGGGGGGGCACCAGCCTGGGCTTCACCTCTGGCACTTGGATGTACTGATGGGGTTCCAGGTGGCAGAGTTCACTCAGGTCCGGGTTGTGGTTCTTCCCATCTGGGTAGAGGTAGCTGGGGGAGGGAAGAGGCGGCTATTGAGGGCCCCTCCAGCCCGCCCCCGGCATCAAAAGACCCCTGCCCCCACCCTTGCTATGGGGCCTAGAGCTCCCCAGAGAGCAGGAGCCCCAAATCTCCTGCTGGTCTGGGGTATCTGTCTCCCCCGCTCCTTACACCTGCCTCTCTAGGGCATGGCCATGTCGCCTCACACCCCCACGATGGGCAGTCATAGCCCCAGTGACTCAAGCTCTGGGGATGTGGACCAGGACATGGATCAAAACCCATGCCATCCAGACCTCATCTTCCCAGATGTCACCTGGCCTAAAGTCCTCAGGCCTGGGCACAACAGCATGTCAGAGTCATAAATCCCCAAGTGACCAATCCCTAGAGTCTCAGACCAGCAGGGTTACAAGGACCCCCCTAGACACCTAAGCCACTTCTTGTTTCCTAGCTGGGGACCGAGGCCCAGGGTGGGAGAGGCAACGAATAAGAACCAATAAATAAGGTTCCTTTATTTTCCCGAGACCGCACACCAGGGCTTCGAGCAGGCCCGAGCCCCCAGCCCCAGGGCACCTCTTCCACACACACACTGTGTGACCCGCTCTCCCTTTCTGGCCTCGATGTTTCCTTCTGTGAAATGGACGTAATTGCACGAGGCTGAGTGAGGCAGCCTTTGGCCCCCTTGTCCCAGCCCTCGTATACGTGTAAACCAGGGTCCTTTCTGCTCGTCAGGGTCACCTTGCTCACATTTCTGTGCTTTTTTTGTGTGTGACGTCGCTGTTTGAAGTGCCCGCAGGCACAGTTTATAGTTGGCTGTGCGCTCAGTGTCAAGGAATCAACAGTATCTATTACATAAGGTGTCTTCATTTTATTTTTATCCTCACTTGAGGACATATTTTCACTGATTTTTAGAGCGAGAGGAAGGGAAAGAGGGAAGCATCAATGCAAGAAAGAAGTATCAGTTGGTTGCCTCCAGCAGGCGCCCAGACAGGATGTCACGTGCCCGGATTAGGGATGGAGCCCATGACCCAGGCATGTGCCCTGACCGGGAATCGAACCCACGACCTTTGTTTTAATTACCGGACACAGATCTAAGTGACTGAGCCCTGCAGGGCTGTGTAAGGTGTCTTTACACAGAAGCACACATAAAGGTCGTTGTGTAGTGACTGACTGGCTGACAAAACGTGACCAGTCTTGCAGAAATGGCTCGGTATTCGCCACCTTGGTGACTGTGCAGAACAGAGCTACTACGAGAACCGACTGCACACCTGCGCATCTCCTCGTATAGATGCGACTGACTGCTGAGAAGGCTTTGATTGAAGGTCCAGGGTGGGACTTGGGAACCTCACCTGCCTTTTCCTTCCTCCCGGCTTGCCCCAGAAGGAAAACCACGGGTCCCGCTGTCTGCCCCGCTCTTTTTCTGCTCTAACAGTCTGGATTCCAAAACGGGATATGGTAGATATAGAAGCGAAAGCTCCGAGGGACATTTCAAGAAATGGGGCCATATGGGTGTCGCACTCAATTCCCCACACCCTCCTCGGTGGAGCGGCCCCGGCCGGCCTGTCTGGCAGCTTTGCGGAAAGGGGANTGGGACTTGGGAACCTCACCTGCCTTTTCCTTCCTCCCGGCTTGCCCCAGAAGGAAAACCGCGGGTCCCGCTGTCTGCCCCGCTCTTTTTCTGCTCTAACAGTCTGGATTCCAAAACGGGATATGGTAGATATAGAAGCGAAAGCTCCGAGGGACATTTCAAGAAATGGGGCCATATGGGTGTCGCACTCAATTCCCCACACCCTTCTCGGTGGAGCTGCCCCGGCCGGCCTGTCTGGCAGCTTTGCAGAAAGGGGAAAAGACACCTGTCCCTCAAGACCCTCGTCTGCCACCTGCTGGAACACTGTAGTATTGCAAGTTTACGACACCCGCTGGGCAAGGTGCCGCGGGAAGACAACCCCCAACCCACACCACCACTGTGAGGACTCACAAGCCTTCCTTTTGTCCTTCCAGGAGCACCCGGAACAAAGGTTTGTTTTGAGGGATGGTCTGCACGATGCTGCCGTCTGAGGTTACGTATCCGATGGCCCACTGGCCCAGGCGAGTGCAGCTGGGTCGAAAGATGTAGCTGCAGGAAGAGGCGCGTAGGATGGGGGGGAGACGGTGGTCACCACTGACTCTCCTGGGACCTCCCAGACCTTCACCCTGTTGGGGATCCAGGTGCCCAAGTCCCCACCCCCTTATAATGCAGCTTTCCACTTTTTAGACAATGTGGGGTTATGTTGCCCGTCATATGGGGGATCAGCTGCTTGGCTCCCCTTCCCCCTGCACTAGGGTTTAGACCAGGTTGATTCTGGACTAGCCAATCAGTGCATTTCAGGATCCCTGAGCATAGTAATGGGAGTCAGCCCTGGGACTTTTTTGTTTTTCAATTAAAATGTTTTTTTTTTTTTTTAATTTCAGAGAGAGGGGAGAGGAAGGAGAAAGATGGGGAAAGAAACATTGATGCAAGAGAAACATCGATGAGTTGCCTCTGGTATTCTCCCTGACTGGGGACTGAACCCGCAACCCAGGCAAAAGTGCCCGGGCTGGGAATCAAACCCACGACCTTTCGGTTTGTGGAGTGACGCCAAACCAACTAAGCCACACCAGCCAGGGCAGCCCTGGGACTTTTGCTGGAAGTTCCACCGAGGTACCCCATTCCTACAGAGGTTGCTAAGCTGGCAGGCTACACAGCTGGGGATTCTAGAATCCACGTGGAGAGATTGTATCTGCAAACGAAGCTAACAGAGATGAAAGCAGAGACGGGATAATCGGGATCTGACTCTGGACAATAACACATGAGCACCTGGATGTAGCTCTGCCTGAAGCCTGCAAAGACACTTGGTCTTTTTACTTATGGAAATTAGTTCATCCATTTTTTTTTCTTTCCCTTTAACCCAGTTTGCAGTGTAATTGGAAAGGTGCTAATATACTTGTCCTGGGGGACCTGCACCCTAGTCTTGCAAAGACTCATGAATCTGATCTCTTGGTGTTTCAGGGAGCTCAGCCTCTCAGTTCTTTTAAAAAATTTTAAAAAAAATATATTTAATTGATTATACCATTTCTTTAAAAAAATTTTAAAAAGATTTTATTTATTTATTTTTAGAGAAAGGGGAAGGGAGGGAGAAAGAGAAGGGGAGAAACATCAATGTATGGTTGCCTTTCTCACACCCCCAACTGGGGACCTGGCTCACAACCCAGGCATGTGCCCTGACTGGGAATCAAACCAGTGACCTTTTGGTTCATAGGCGGGTACTCAATCCACTGAGCCACACCAGCCAGGGCTCAGCCCTTCAATTCTTAACCCTCTGGGGAGACCCAGTGGCTCAAAGCTCCTGGCTGGAAATAATTTCAGGTGTCTGGTTCCCAGTCTCCTACCCCAGCAGGTGAGGGAATTCCTCTCCGTGGGCCGCTGACTTCGCCTCTCTTACGGGTCTGGTTAAATGGTTGTGGGACTTCCGTACAGTTCAGTTTTCTGTCTATTCTGGTTGTGTTTTTGTTTCTAAATCTATGTTGTTCTTAATTTTGGTTGTGCAAGGAGGCACAGTATTTCCACCCACACTTCCATCTTGGCCAGAAGTCTGGAAATTGCTACTAAAAATATTGACTAGCCCTGGCTGGGTGGCTCAGTTGGTTGGAGCGTTGTCCCTGTACACCAAAATGTTGTGGGTTCAATTCCTGGTCAGGGCACCTGTCTGGGTTTTGGGTGGGATCCCTGGTTGGGGCATGTACAAGAGGCAACTGATGGATGTTTCTCTCTCGCATTGATGTTTCTCTCTAAAAATCAATAAGTATATTCTCATATGAGGATTAAACAAACAAACAAACAAACCATGGAGGAACAGCATGTTTATAAAAATATTTTAGCTCTGGCTGGTGTTGCTCAGTGGATTGAGCGTGGGCCTGCGGACCAAACAACCGCGGTTCAATTCCCAGTCAGGGCACATGCCTGGGTTGCAGGCCAGTTCCCAGCAGAGGATACATGAGAGGCAACCACACATTGATATTTTGCTCCCTCTCTCCTTCCCTTTGCCTCTAAAGATAAATAAATAAAATCTTAAAAACATTAAAAAATGAAAATCAAGAAATATATCCTCAGGTGAGGATTAAAGAAACAAACCATGGAGAAACAGCATGTTTATAAAAAATTTTTAGCTCTGGTTGGTGTGGCTTAGTGGATTTAATGTGGGCCTGTGAACCAAAGGGTCGAAGGTTTGATTCCCAGTCAGAGTACATGCCTGGTTATTGGCCAGGTTCCCAGTAGGGGGCGCACAAGATGTTTCACACATTGATGTTTCTCTACCCCTTTCTCCTTTCCTTCCCCTCTCTCTAAAAGTAAATAAACAGAATCTTAAACTAGGTCTAAGAGGTCTCAGGAGAAGAGGTGGGGTGTCAGGGGCACTCTGTGCCCTACCTCTGGGTTCTCTGCTCTCTGGGACCCCAGGGACCCCAGCCCTTCAGTTCTTGCTCTCTCTGAAGGACGTCGGGGTTTCCACCACCCCAAGCCCAGAACCGAGAGCCTGGAACCTTTAGCAGCCTCCCCGTCCTGAGGCCTGCCCCGTACCTGCCTGGCTTGTCCCTGCAGGCCTGCAGACGCGCCTGGACCTCGTCGTATGTGAGGAAGGCCATGTAGCCCGGGTGGTTGACCACCAGAAACTGCCAGTTCTTGAGGAGCGTTGGCCAGGGCTGGAGAGGGTGACGCCCGGGTCACGGATGGGCTGATGGAGCAGCGCCCCTTCCTGGTGCTTCCCAGGGTCCAAGAACCCAGCTCACACCGCGGTGGGCCTCAGGAATCTCTTTTACACAGAAGACTCCAGACCCTAATTCCCCAGGACCCAGGAGGCAGGCCCCCAGCCCCTCCTCCCACAGAACCCGAGTCCGAACTCCCAGCCTTGACCTTCCCTGACCTGGAAGAGCCTGGTGAAGATGTCAAATTGGAAGATGGACACGTGACCACTGAAGGTAAGGTCGATGGTGGAACGCAAGGCAAAAGTCGTGGGGCCTGATTCCACAGGGTGGCAGGTACGCAGGAGGGACTCAAACTCAGCCCAGGGCAACACACACCTAGGTGGACGGTGTGGGTTGGGGGGGTACAGGTCAGGCCTCTGGGAGCCTAGGATGGAGGACCTCTATCTAGCAAGGAGGCCTCTGGGGGCCGGGACTCCTGGGTCCCGGGGCAGGGGCAGAATAAGGCTCCAGGGGCCCCAGGAGCAGGCGCTCACTCACCGGGCTCCACAGCGCTCCCTCCAGAAGGTGTGGGCGGTGGGTATGGTGAGCTGGTACGTGTGCCCGCAGTACTTTCCCCCGGGGAAGAGCGCTTTCAGCTCCGAATACATGTGGCTGAAGATAAGGGCCAGCTTGGCCAGCTGTCGCCTGTGAGGACGGACTCTGAGCACCTGGCTGGTCACTGGGGCTCCCACTCACACCCCCCCCCTCTGTGGCAAACACCCACGGGCCCCAGGCTCCCTGATGCAGTGGTGCAGGGGGAAGCTGATTTCCACCCTGCCCGCTGCAGCCCTGACGCCTCCCGTGTCAGAGCCCCAGTTTCTTCATCTGTGAAGGAAAGGAGGTGCAGCCCAGTGTCCTCTCCTCCAGCTTGCAGGCCCAGGCTCTGCCTGGAGCTCGTGGTGCCAGAGGAGAAGCCATGCCTAGTTGGTCATGGGGACTGCTAGCACCCAGAGCATTTAGGCTGGTCTGTGTGCCCGTCTGGCTCAGAGCCCTCCTCTGGCTTTGGGCAGAGCTGCTGGCGGCTGTGCTTTCTCCTGCTGGCTACCTCCCTGAGATTTGATCAGGACGTGGGTAGCAGCAGAGGGCAGCCCTTACACTTGGCTGTGTGCTTTTAGGCGGGTTCCTTTATTTTCCCCCAAGCCTCAGTTTCTCCAACTGTGAAATGGGCATAAGTATAGCTTCTGCCTCACAGTGATGGGAGTTGGGGGGGGGAGCACATAAAATGCCTAGCACACCCAGCACACAGTCGCCGCTCAGTGCATATTATTATTAGTTCTTCTTTTTAAAGAAATCATTCTTTAAAAAGTCCTCACCTGAGGATGTTTATTGATTTTAGAGAGAGAGAAACATCGATGTGAAAGAGAAACATCGGGCGCCCTGGAATTGAATCCAAAATCTAGGTATGTGCCTGGACTCCGGGGTCCAAAGGAGGAGGGGCTGGGGGCGTGGACTCCCGGGTCCAAAAGAGGAGGGGCTGGAGGCGTGGATTCCGGGGTCAGAGGAAGGAGGGGTTGGGGGCGTGGACCCTGGGGTCCGAGGGAGGAGGGACTGGGGGCAAGGACTCCCGGGTCCGAGGGAGGAGGGACTGGGGGCTTGGACTCCCAGGTCTGAGAGATAAGGATGGGAGCCTGACCTGGTCCTTCCAGGTGACCCCACCTTTACTCCGGGGGCCAAGGGCTTCCACTCACCTGTGTATGGAGCCCTCCCGGAAGAGCTCGTCGTTGGTACTATTTTGGCCCCGTGGTGGCAGGAGCGTCGCCACCTGCTTGCTCTTGGCCTCCAGGTTGGTGAGGTAGACCATGAGAAAGTCCCCGGCACCCCCGGGACCCTCGTGGCCGCCTCCATCGGCCGCCCGCCGGGCGTGGGCCACCTCTCGAAGCAGCTTCGCGGTGCGGGGCAGCAGATCCCTTAGCGAGGGGGGACTCGAGGCGAGCCGGAGGTCCCCGCATTGCTCCTGCAGGCGCTGCAGCAGCCTCACCACCCGGCCAAGCGCGCGGGGCTCTCCACTCTGCCACCTGCGTGGGACCGCCGCCACAGCAATGGGCCCCTCGGGTGCCTGACGAGGGATGGGTGTGGAGGTGAAAGGCGCGGCCCCGCTCAGGTAGGGTTGGGGCGGGACTCGGTGCCAGAGGTGAGGGCGGGCCCTGGAGAAACGCGGGGGAGGCAGCAAGTGCCTGTGTCTCCAAAGGGGGCGGAGTCTGGGGCCATGGCACCTGGGTTCCCTAGAGGTAGGGTTCGAAAGTCTGGTCCCCAAAGGACAGCCGCGATAGGAAGGCTTCGGTGGGTGGAGATAGAAGGTGATTCCTGGATGGGAGGGAATTGCTAGTAAGATGCCCGCGCCCCGTTGGGGAGGGGCCGAGGGCTGGTTGAATGGAGGAATGGCTGGGGGGAGACCTAGGACTTCTGCTGAGGGCGGGGGTGGGGCCGGTTCTCTGCGGACCGTGCAGGGAGGTGAGGCCTGGACGTAGCACTCCTAAGTCCAGGTGAAGGTTTGGATCTCTAGTCGTGGCATGGGATGAAAGGTCAGAGAGCTGAACTTTCTGGGAGGAAAGTTCAGGGAGATAGTGCAATCCCTTTGTGTAAGAAAAGGAAGACACAGCGCGACCAGACCCCTGAGTCCCTTAGGAGCAGGGTTTGGGTGGAGGATGTCTGGGGGAGCAAGAATTTGGCGACTTAATTCCTGGGTCCCTGGGAACCGGCGGGAAATCGAGCTGGAGGGGAGCGCTTTTCTCAAGAACCTGCGCTCCCCGCAGCAGGTGCCCAGCCCCTGCTGTACGCCGGGCGGCCACCGGGGGCGCTGCGGGCCCGGCCGCCCCCGCCCCCCCCTCCCCGCCCAAGCCGCCCCTGCCGCCCCACGGCACCAAGCCACGCCCCTGAGCGCACAGGACCGGTTGCGGTCGCAGGTATAAATGTACACCTACTTAAAGACTTTCTAATGCGAGAATAATAGTTTAGGGTGAGAGCTGAGCCTCCCACCTCACCTCACGTCCCTCCTAAGTCCCACCCCCATCTCTTAGAACCTGAGAGTCATTCACTTGTGGAATCTTCCACGTTGCACCTCAGACTAGGTGGAGCCCCGGTCTTTGTACCAAGATGGGGGGAGGGGAGGGGCGGAGGAGCCTCGTAGCTCCTTGCATGGCTATCCTCACTGAGTCGTCCTGTTTCCTCCTCCCGCAAATAGGATGAAAACCCACTGGCTTGGAGAAAATGCAGACTTTTGACTGTGTCAAGGACTGACGAAGAGCCGATGGAAGTGTAAATGGACAATTGTTCTGGAGAGCAATTCGGTGAGATTCATCAGACCTTTGACGGGGGGGGGGCGGGGGGGGGGAGGCCATGGCCCTCTGCACCCTTCAGAGCTGTGGCTTACAAACGCTTTAGCGCACATCAGGACATTCACCGTTGTACATTGGGCACAGCTTCCCAGGGTAATTCTTATTCCATCTAGGCACGTGTGCTCCAGTGTCTTCTATTCTATTTAATTATATCTATTACAGGAAAAATTGTTTGCAGCCCACTAAATTGATTTCAAAACCCACTAATGGATCTTGTTGGGCAGGTTGAAAAATGTTGACCCCAAACACGCCAAGAGACACATTCCAGGCTGTTACTTGCAGCCTTGTGGGACATGGAGAAAACCGGAAGCAAAGTAGGTGTCCAGCAGCAGCAGGAGGGATGAGTATGTTGTTGCACACTCTCACCAAGGACTCCCACGCAGCGCTTGGAATGAATGGGCTGGACACACGCACCGATAGAATGAATCATAAACACACAGTGATGAGTGCAGTGGTTGAGTAGTGAGTGCCCCACCCCACCTCTGCCTCTATCCTCTGGAACCCGAGAATGGGACCTTTTTTTAGAAAAGAGTTTTTTTTGCAGGTGTGACCAAGTTCAGATGAGGTCATACTGAAGGAGGGAGGGCCCTGAATCCAACATGACTGTAAATTTGGACACAGGTACATGCACAGATGCAGGTACACTCACAGGGGGGAAAGCCATGTGACGATGAAGGCAGACACTGGAGGGATGCATTTATAAGTCAAGGAAGGCCGAAGCTTGCAGGCAAACTCCAGAAGCTAAAAAGAGGCAAGGATGGGTCCTCCCCTAGAGCCTTCAGAGGGAGCCTAGCTCTGCCCACACCTAGTTTTGGGTTCCTAGTCTCCAGGGTCGTGAGAGCACAAATTTCTGTTGTTAAACAACAGTCACTCAGTTTGTGGTCTTTTGTTTCAGCAACCCTGGGAAACTGATACAATGAATTTTAAAAAAGCAAGTGTAGCCCTGGCTAGGTGGCTCAGTTGGTTAGAGTGTTGTCTTGTAACTGAAAGGTTGCAGGTTCAATTCCCAGTTAAGGCACATACCTAGGTTGCAGTTTCCATCCCCAGTTCAGGAGCGTATGGGAAGCAACTAATTGATGCTTCTCTTGCATTGATGTTTCTTTATTCTCCTTTCCTCTCTAAAAGTGATGGAAAAAAATGTCCTCATGTGAGGATAAAAAAAAAATCAAGTGAGGATTTTTAAAAAAGCAAGTGCAGAAGAATCAACACAGCACCGTCATTTATACCAAGATTGAAAACCTGCAACACCAATGCTCTGTATTATTTGGGGATACTTATGTATGTACTAGTTGTATGAAAATCTGTGTGGTAATGCTGAACATTAAATGCAGGATATGGAGAAGGAGAAGGATGGACTCTGAGAAGGATACGCTGGGACTTCAACAACATCATTAATGCTTTAATTTAAGAAATCTGGATCAAATATGGCAAAATGGTTGAGTTTATATGGTTGCATAGTGGATACAAAAGAAGCGGATGACCTGGCTGGTGTGGCTCAGTGGATTGAGAGCCAGACTACGAAGTAAAGGGTCGCAGGTTCGATTCCCAGTCGGGGCACATGCCTGGGTGGCCAGCCAGGTCCCCAGGAGGGGGCATGCAAGAGGCAACCACACATTGATTTCTCCCTTTCTCCCTTCCTTCCCCTCTCTCAAAAAATAAATAAATAAATTCTTTAAAAAAAAAGAGAGAAGTGGATGATAGGAAAAGATGCTTGGCATCATGATTGCTTAGGGAAAGGCAAATCCAAACCACAATGAGATCCCACTTCACACCCAGGAGGATAGCTACAGTAAAAAGGACAGGCAATAGTAGGCACTGGAGACTCTGTGGAAAAGCTAAAACTCATACGCTGCTGGTGGGACCATAAAATGGTGCAGCTGCTTTGGAAAATAGCCTGGCAGTTGCTCAAAAGGTTAAACATAGCGTTATTATACGACCCAGCCATTCCACGCCTATGTGTGTATATCCTAGAGAATAGAAACCATATGTCCACAAAATGATTTGTGAAAACACTGAAATGCTTGTCACTTAATAAATGGACAAGCAGTTTACCCATGCAATGGAATGTTACTCATCCACTAAAGGAATGAATACTGATAGCCTTCTACAATATGAATGAACCTCAGAAACACTAAGTGAAAGCAGCCCATCACAAATGGCCACGTGTTGTATGATTCAATTTCTTTATTTAATTTTTAAATGTTTATCTATTGATTTTATTTTACTTTTTATTTATTTATATATTTTTAAGATTTTATTTATTTATTTATCTTTAGAGGGGAAGGAGAGAGGGAGAGAAACATCAATGTATGGTTGCCTTTCGTGCGTCCCCTGCTGGGAGTTGGCCTGCAAGGAACCAGCCTGCAACCCAGTCATGTGCCCTGACTGGGAATCGAACCGCGATCGTCTGGTTCGCAGGCCCGCGCTCAATCCACTGAGCTACGCCAGCCAGGGCTTATTTTACTTTTTAAAAAGATTTTATTTATTTATCTTTAGAGGGGAAGGAGAGAGGGAAAGAAATATCAATGTATGGTTGCCTTTCATGCATCCCCTGCTGGGGCCTGGCCTGCAACCCAGGCATGTGCCCTGACTGGGAATCGAACCATGATCCTCTGGTTCGCACTTCTGTGCTCAATCCACTGAGCTACACCAGCCAGGGCTGATTTTATTTTTTTAAAGAATTTATTTATTCATTTTTAGAGAGAGGGGGCACGGAAGGAGACAGAGAGGAAGAGAAACATTGTTGTGTGAGATTGAAACATTTGCTTCTCACATGCCCCCAGTTGGGGACCTGGACTGTAAGCTAGGCATATGTCCTTACCAGGAATGGAGCAGGTAACCTCTTGATTTGCAGGCCAGTGCTCAATCCATTGAGCCACACAAGCCAGGGATATTTACTGATTTTAGAGAGAGAGGAGGGTGGAGAGAGAGAAACAATGATTTTTTTAAAAAATTATTGACTTTAGAGAGAAAAAAGGGAAAGAGAGACATCAATTTGTTGTTCCACTTATTTATGCATTCATTGGTTGATTTTTGTATATGTCCTTGCTGGGGATCGAACTCACAACCTTGTCATATTAGGACAACACTCTGACTGAGTTATCCAGCCAGGGCTGCATGATTTAATTTATGTAAAATGTCCAAAGGGAGAAAATTAGGTGTTGCCTAAGGCTGAATGGGGCTGAGGTGAAGAAATGGTTTAAAACTGAATTTGGTGATGATCAAACACAACTTTGTGATCTTACTCAAACTATTGAATTGTGCATTTTAAATATTTAAATTGCGGGGTATATGCATTGTCTCAATAAAGCGTTTTTTTAAAAGGGTGGGGGAAGATCCCAGATAGCCGCAAGAGGGCGCTCTAAGTACAGGCTTACCTCCTCCCTTGGGAACCGAGTTTCTCAGGCCTTGCCCCAGACTCTGGCCACACCTCCCAGAATCTGGCCACGCCCCAAGGTTCTGGCCACACTGCAGGATAGGGCCTGTCCCTCATTCCAACCACGCCTCTGGGACTCTGGCCACACCTCCAAGTCCATGGCCATACCGACCTTAACCACACCCTAAGGTCCTGATCACGCCCCAAGACAGAGTCTGAAGCAGCAAATTCACCCTCCCAACTCCCCAAATTGACCACAGATGCAAGCAAAAAAACCCACAGAGCCCGAAAACCGTGACTTTTAATTTGCAAGCGTTTTTTTCTTGTTTGGACTCGTTTTAAACTTCCAGAGAAGTTGCAAGAATAAGACAAAGCCTTGTGTGCACCCTTCACCGGGGTTCACTGATTATTAACAATTTGCCAACATGCCTTATCATTGGCTCTTCCTATCTTCCCTGCTCCCCCACCCTCCACCATTTGCGAGTAAGTTTCAGACATTGTGCCGCTTTGCCACTGAGCACTTTGGGGTGTGTTTCCACGTTCATGCACATTCCCTTACACAGTCACAGTGCGATTTTCAAAAGCAGGACATCAAACAGTGGTACAATGCCAGCATTTAATGCAGTCAAATGTGGCCAAATCGCCAGCCGTCCCCAGATGACCCTTTTCAGCAAAAACATTTTTTTCTAGTCCAGGAGCCACCGTGAGATCACGTGTGTGTGTGTGTAGTTCTTGTGTCTGGCACAAGTACTCGGCCTCCCTTTGTGTTTGACGAGGCTGACATTTTTAAACATCCCAGGCCAGCTTCCTTCGTAAGCCGTCCCCCTAGATTTGGGTTTGTCTGACAGTTCCTTGTGGTTGGAGGCCAGTGACAGGAATGTCGTGGAACTGATGTGGAGCCCTACTCAGTGTATTCGACCAGAAGGGACGTGATGTTGGTCGTCCCATTACTGGTGATGAAGCCCATCGCTCAGTTAAGGTGAAAAATGGGATCCCGGACTGACAGCCTCCCTAGGTCAGTTTCTTTCCCTTCCCAGCCCCAGTTCCCCTTCCTTGAACATGGAGGTGTGGCTTACGATGAGGTTTGCCAACACACCTCGCCAGCAGATGTGCGCTGTTTAGTTCTCACACTCTTAACATCGGTTCTTTTCTTTCTTTTTTTTTCTTTTCTTTCTTTTTTTTTTTTTTGAACGTACCGACGTTCGTGATTTGCTAGATTTCATTCATGCACCTGGCAGAGACACTGTCTGACTGACTGTCTGGGTTTACCCAGGGTGCTGATGACAATTGAAACTTTGCCACAAGGGTTGGGGCCCCTGGAGAAATGCATTGAAAGTATGACTTTTGGCTTTAGAAAGCTAGGACTATCACAGAGGAGGAGAACTGCCTTGGTGGCATTGGTAAGGGGAGGGGGGCTTAGTTCTGCTAGGGCTGGGGGGCTGGAGACCGTAGGGATGAACCCCCTTCCCCCTCCTTCCCCCTCCTTGGAGCCTGCCTCTCTCTGGGGGAAAGGGGCTGGGTGTGGAAGGACAGACACCCCGTCCCAGGGTCAGCAGGCTGAGAGGGGATTTCCGTGTGTGGAGAAGCCAGATTCTTTCTTTTAGAGAAGTAACTTAGCAAGGTCAGTGCTGGTTCAGCTCTTGAACCCCGGGGGCTAGTTTCTCACACACAACGAAGGACACCACCTGCAGCCTGGAGCGCAGGTATAAGGAGACCCCCAATACACGTATCTCAGGCTGATAATGGCCAGGCCTTGCGCTCGGCCCTGGATACCTGCAGTCTCATTAAATCTCATCCACCCGTCAGCACAGAGAGGTGACTATTTTTTCCATTTTGCACATGAGGAAGCTGAGGCTCAGGGCATTAAGTCACGTAGCCCTTTGGTAGCAGGGCCCTGGTGCCACAGATACACTGTTAACCCTCAATAACTAGTCTCTCCTCCTCGTGTAACAGAACCTCAGCATTTTATCTGGTTACATGTTGCCCAGATAAAACTACCTTTCTCAGCCTCCCTAATGATAGATCTAGACACACGACTGAGTTCTAGCCAAAGGAATGTGATGTGTATGGCCCCTAGGTTGTAGCCTTACCGAGGCATACAATTGACTTTCTTTTTTTCCCCTTCCCAGTGGTTGGACTGTGGATGTGATGGTGGGAGCTGGAGCAGCCATTTTGGATCACATGGTGGAAATGTGAGTTGAAGGCAGAAGAGCAACAAGGTAGAGGGAGCCTGAGCCTTTGACATTCTCAAGCTACTATTTTAGGCTTGGGTAGGAACTAGGCCTTCGCATGAGAGAAAAGCAAACTTTCCATCTCATTGAAGCCACAATATTGTTGGGGTTTTGTTTTGACAGCAGGGTACAAAGTCTAGCTAACCCACGCACATCCAGGTAAGGCCCTTGTTATCCCTTTTTTCAATCAGAGCAAAGAATTGTCCTATCACTTCTAGTTTTTTTCTTCCCCTCGGTGTCCTCGATAATCAGAACAGCAATGCCCATGTACTGAGTTCTTTCTCAGCGCTGTACCCTGTTAGAAGCACCGTACACGTATCATTCAAGTTGAATCCTCATGGCAACACTACAAAGTAAATGCTATCACTGTGCCCTCAGTTTTTTTCTTTTTAAGATTCTGTTTATTTATAGACAGAAGGAAAGGAAGGGAGAGAGCAAGGGAGAGAAACATCAGTGTGTGGCTGGCTTTCACGCGACCTGCACCGGGGAACCCGGCCTGCAATCCAGGCCTGTGCCCTGCTTAGGAGTTGAACTGGCGACCCTTTGCTTCACAGTCTGGTGCTCAGTCCACCCAGCCCCACCAGCCAGGGCTGCCCTCAGTTATTTATTTATTTTTGTTTGTTTTTTTTAAGATTTTATTTATTTATCTTTTAGGGGAAGGGAAGGAAAGAAGGAGAGAAATATCAGTGTATGGTTGCCTCTCGTGAGTCCCCTGCTGGGAACTGGCCTGCAACCCAGGCATGTGCCCTGACTGAAAATCGAACCACGATCCTTTGGTTCACAGGCCCGTGCTCAATCTACTGAGCTACACCAGCCAGTGCCGTCAGTTTTTTTAGATGAGGACGCTGAGGATCAGGGCTGTGACCTCACCTGACCAAGGCCACACAGCTAGGAAGCAGAAGGGCAGGGCTTGAACTCAGCTCTGACTCCAGGGCTTGTGCCCTCGGTGGCACACCTGACCCTTATTTATGCCTTTTACGGTCGCGCACACACACGTAGGTGCGCGTCCTTATGTTGATGCACACACACATTGAAGACAAGAGACACACCCACACACAACCTTCCTGAGAGGCAGGTGGTCCCCCGCGATTAGGAATGTGGGTTTTGAAGGCGGCAGACTTGGGCTTGGACAGGAGACTTGCTCTCTCTGAGCCTCAGTTTTCTCATCTGGAGTATGGGCGTCATCACGTCAGTCAGTTCACACTCTCAGACTGGTCACACATTGCGCCCTGGTCAGGTGGCTCAGTTGGTGAAAGCATTGTCCCGTACACTGAAAAGTTGTGGGTTCAGTCCCTGGTACCGGCACGTACCTGGGTTGTGTGTTCGGTCTCCGGCCAGGATGCGTGCGAGTCAACCAATCCATATTTCTCTCTCTCTCTCTCCTCTCCAAAAATCAATGAACGTATTTCCTCAGGTGAAGATTAAAAAAAAGTGACCGGACACAGCCACAAAGAACCGCAGACCCCACAACACAGTGCGGATTGATCGATGCTCACCCATTCTACGGTCACTTCTCTAGGGTCTGCCCCAGGCGGCGCTCTGGCCGCTGCGCGCAGGGCAGCCGCAGCGAAGCAGACCCGGCGCTGCTGGGAAAGACGATCAGTCCTGGCGCAGGTGGTGGGATTGCCACGTGGGAAGTTCTCTCACGCAGCTGCTTCCGGCGCCCAACAGTCACCCTGAGTAGTGCATCAAACGGTGGCCCCCACGAAGATGTGTCCCCAGAACCTGTGAATGTGACCTCATTTGGAAAAGGGGTCTTTGCAGATGTAATCAAGATAAGGACCTTGAGGTGGGATCAACCTGAATTACTTAGATGAACCCTAAATCCAATGATGAGTGTCTCTGTAAGAGACGGAAGAGGAATCCTGGCTGGTGTGGCTCAGTGGATTGAGCACCGGCCTGCAAACTAAAGGGTCACTGGTTCGATTCCCAGTCAGTGCACATGCCTGGGTTGAGGGCACATGAGAGGCAACCACACATTGATGTTTCACTCCCTCTCTTCTCCGTCCCTTTCCCTCTCTCTGAAAATAAGTAAGTAAATAAAATCTTAACAAAGAGACTGAATCGGAGATACAGACACACAGAGGAGAAGGCTGTGGGGAGTTGGAGACAGAGGCTGGGTTGGCGTAGCCACAGACTGGAGGAGGACCCTCCCCACAGCCTTCGGAGAGAGTACGACCCTGCCCCCGCCTTGATTTTCTACTTCTGGCCTCCAGAACTGTGAGACAAGAAATTTCTGTTTTAAGCCACCAAGCTTGTGGGCGCGGGTTACGGCAGCCGCAGGAAACCAGCGTACCCTCCAGGCTGGGCAGGTCTGGGGACACCACATCCAGAGACGGGTTCAGAAACATAGGCCCAGCGTCAGCAACAGGCACAAAGGCGCCGGGCCCCCTAAGTCGGAAGGCCCAGGCGAGGACGGGTTCCCCACTCAGAGCTGACCCGGAAGTGCGTGTGCACGGACCTGTGTACGCGAGTTCACATGCACGTGCACACCCCCCCCAGCCATTCCTGGAGCTCAACAGCGCCTCCCAGGAGATGTCGGCCCCGCAGAGGCAGCATGAGGGGTCGGGGCAGCAGAAATGTTCACAAGTGCCACAAGTGACCTACGAAGACACAGGGGCCCGAGGAAGCCCCAGATCAAAAAAAAAACAAAAAACAAAAAAAACCAAACACTCACCGTCACTCAGAAACACCGGACCACAGGGTCACCAACACAATGGCACCAAGGTCACCAGCTTCTCCCGAAGGACGGCCCTTTCTTCAAGGCTGGGGCAGCAGAGACTGATGGACTTCTAGTCCTTGCAGGGGGGGGGGGCGTCCAGCTGGTCCTTGCTGTCACCACTGCGTGTCTGTCTTCCCTTCCTGAAGGTCAGTCCCTGCGACAAGTCTCTTATCCGTATTCTGTCCTCCTAGGGACGTCAGTTCTCTGACTGAAGTCTAGGTTCAGCTGAGAAAGGCTCCCAAGGATGTGGTATCCTCCTCCTCATCCCTGGGATCTGTGACGTCACTTTATGCGGCAAAGGGACTTTGCTGGTGTAAGTAGGATAAGGATCTCTAGACGGGGAGACTCTCCGGGGCGGGCCCAATGTAATCGCAGGGTCGTCCACAGGGGGGCAGATCGGAGCTGGAGATGTCCAGATGGAAGCAAGAGGCTATAGACCCAAGGAAGGGGCCAGGAGCCAAGGAATGCAGGCGTCCTTTTAAGCTGGAGAATCCAAGGGAAGGAATTCTCCCCTAGAGCCTCCTGAAGGCACCAGCCCCGCCATCACCTTGACCTTGGTCCAGTGAAGCTGATTTTGTGCTTTTGACCTCCAGAAGTGCGAGAGAATCCGTTTGCGCTGTTTTCAGCCACTGAATGTGCGGGGCTCTGTTGCAGTGGTAACAGGAAGTTATCCTGACAGGAACGCAATCCTGATTGGTTCACACTCAGGATGTGTCCTGAGGCCAGATGCAGACACTGTGTATCAGGGAGGCCTGGAGCCACTGAGTCACATCCAGTGAGACAGTCACACAGAAACAACCACTGGATGACCACAGGTCCCACAAATGCCCACGCACAGAGAGCCCGCAACAACCAGAGGCACACAACAGTCAGCTGTAGCACTCCTCAGAGACACACACACACACACACATGCCCAGGGTCACTGTGGAATCTGACAGGGCCCCCTGGAACAGTGTCACATATTATGTCACCCCTAGAAACAATGGCACAATGACAGGACATCCAAACACAGCGGAAGCCCCACGGTCACCTACACACGTCATCGCCAGTCTGAGACTCACGGGACTGGCTGGATACAGCCCAAACACACTTCCTCCAGACCGCCTCACGAAAGAGGTCCAGCCAAGCCAGGGATATGGTACAAAAATAGTTTATTACAAAAGGAATCTAACAAAAATGCCTAATAATTTACATCGTTGTAAGTGCCTGACGACAGCCCGTCTCTCCCTCGTCATGGGCGGAGGGCAGAGGGGAGCGGCTGTTCCCCAGTTCCACTAGGTCTGGAAGGGGGAGAGGGAGATACATGTTGGGGTGGAACTCCAGACAGGAGACGGGTGCCTGAGAATAATGAAGGAAGGAGTCCGGGGCGGGCGACCAGATGGGGAGTATCTGCGTTCAGAAGAGGGGGTAAATATATGTGCCTCTGTGCAAATCCTGGTTCCAAACAAGGGGTGTGTAGGGGGGGGCAGAGTGAGATCTTCACAGTTTCCAGGAGGGGTGACTCCACGGGGCTGGGAGGTCCCTCCTCATGAGTCCGAGATCTGCCCCCCCATCCCTCTCAGCTGCCTCCTGGAGCTGAGGATGGGGGCACCGGCCGGCCAGGAGCTTGGAGGACCCCAGCAAAGGGCAGGAAGGCAGGTGGTGATGAGGAAGGAAGGAAGAAATTGGGGGGAGCCATGGGAAATCCAGTGGGGTCCTTGGGGGGAGACTGGGAGGGTGAGGAGGATGGCGATGCGGAGAGAAGACCTGTGGAAAGGAGAGAGAGAGAGCAGGGTGAGGGCAGTGAGAGGCTGGATCCAGAGAGAAGGGGGCGTGCGCCCCAACTCCTGGGTGGTTCTGACGGAGGAGGGAGCTGAGGGGCTGGCAATTGGGAGCAGGTTTCTCACCATTGGAGCTGAGACGGCTGCTGCTTTCAGGGGAGGTGGTGGCGCTTCGGTCTGGGGAGGGTTCTGGCTGTGACACGGGCGCAGGCCGCGTGGCCTTCCCCCTCAGGATGTCGATGACCTGTAGGGACATGGGGGGATCACCACCAGGCCACTCCCTCCTCCATCTGGGCTCTCTTCTGGGGCCTGTCAGCGAGCGCCACCTCTCTCTCAGTACGGGAAGGTGGACTCGTCGCTTGCTTTCTTTGTGCCTCAGTTTCACCACCCTGCTGGACCTCATACCCACGCACTCACCCGCTCCCCTCCACACACTGGCACAGACGCACACGCACGTGGTGGCTCCCTTGCGCGCACATACACCTAGGGACTCACGCTCCGGAACAGCCTTCCCCCCCAGCTGCCCACCCCCACCGGCACGCGCACTCACCCGGCGGCTGCGCGCCACCATGAGCGGTGTGTCGTTGTGACAGTTCTTGAGGCCGCTGTCCGCGCCGCTGCGGACCAGCGTGCGCACCAGCGGGAGAAGCCCGCGGCCCGACGCCGAGTGCAGCGCCGAGCTGCCAGAGTACATCTGAGCGTTCACGTTGGCGCCGTGCTGCGGGTTGGAGGGGCGCGTCAGGACCACCGCGGCCGGCTGGGACCCGGGCCGGGGGGTGGGGGTGATGGGGGCGGGGCCTAGGGAGGGGCGGGGCGATAGAGGAGGGTGGAACCCAGGACCCAAGGCGGGCTGCGCGGAATCAGCCCGAGCTGGTCTCCAGGTCCAGCCGAAGTAGGGGCGGAGTGAGAGAAGGGAAGGGTTCAGGGTTCAGGGTCCAGTGTGGGCAGAAGGACAGCGCGGGGACGGGGCCAAAGCCGGAAGGCAGGGTCAGCAAGGCTCTGGACAGGGCCTGGACTGTTTGGGGGGCGAAGGGGAGACAGGAGAGGGCCCAGGATAATAAGTTCTCAGCCTAGAGGGGAAAGTCTTAGGGTTGCCTTAGTGAGGCCTAGAAGGAAGGGTGAGAGCTGGAAGGGCGTGGGGGATGGTGAGTTGATGCCGGAGGAAAGGGGGGGGGCGAGAGGCCAAGGGCGGGGCCGTGCCCACCTGGAGCAGCAACTGCACCATGCTCAGGCTGTTGTTTTCCACGGCGTGGATGAGTGGGGAGCGGCCGCTCTTAATGTCCTGCGGCAGAGGGGGAAGGTCTTTGAGTCTCTCCAAGCTATGACCAAACAGCTGACCGTCTGCATCCGGACGCTGGGCCCAGTCGTGTTGGAGACCTCGCTCCGCACCGGCCTGGCCGCCGCTCTCCCACGCCGGCCCCGCCCCCTGGGGCCCCGCCCCGCCCCCCTCGGCCCCTCAGGGGCCCTCGCGCTCCCGCTCACCACTGCATCGATGTCCGCGCCGCGCTCCAGCAGGAGCAGCACTGCTTCGTGGCATTCGGTGTTGACCGCCACGTGCAGGGCAGTGAGCCCTGAAGGAGAAGGAGACTCAGTCAACTACGAGCTTGGGACTTTGCAGCCCGAGAAGGACGCCAGGTTCTGCCAGGCAACCCCACTCTGCGCCCCAGTCGGTACTCACCGTCATAATTGCGGGCCTCCAGGTCCACCGTGCCCGGGGCCGCGCTGTCCAGCAGGGCCCGCAGGCAGGTCGGGCTGCGGTGCTCACACGCCAGGTGGGCTGCCGTCTGGCCATGGCGGTCCAGCGCCATGGGGCTGGCACCAGCCGTCACCAGTAGGCGGACCACAGACGGCAAAGTGGTGATCACAGCCAGGTGTAGCGGTGTCTGGAGAACAGAGACGGTGAGGGACCCGTGTCCTGCCCTTCAGTCCAGCCCTGCGTCCCTCCGAATTTCCCAGTCCTGACCCCCAGCTCCAGTCTTTCTCAGGAACCAGGAATCTGGAGCACCTCCTCCCTCAGATTCAGGAGCCCTTCTTCTCTAGAAGTCTGAGTCCCCAGGCCCCCAGCCTCACCTGCCGAAGGTTGTTGTAGATGTCCAGCTCCCGGCCCCCGTGCTGGAAGAGGCTGACGAGCCGATGCACGGCGGGCAGATTCCCCTGCACCACCGCGATGTGGAGTGGCCTGGGGGTGAGGGTCACAGACATCAGGGGCTGGTCAGCTCTCACCCCCACACTCGTAACAGTGCAACCTCAATATGTGTCGGACACTTGGGAAGTACCCCCAGATCCCAGTCACTTCTCCCACCCCCGGTCCCTCCATCCTGCCTCAGCCACCATCATCTTCCTCCTGGAGCATCTCCTGCACTCAATGGCTTCCCTGCTTCCACCGAGGCCCTGTGGTGTGTCTCCGGGCAGAGCAGCCAGAGGGACTCTGTTAGGCCCCAAGTCGGGCCATGCCCCCCTTTTCTGCTCAGAGCCAGGTCCTCACATAACCCAAAGGCCCTGTGTGACCTTGCCTCGTCCCTCTCCAATCCTTTTGACCTTATCTTTGTCTGCTCCACTCTGACCACTGGCCTCCTTGCCATTACTCCAACACAACAAGCATGCTTGCCTCCCAGGGCCTTTGCACTGGCTGTTCCCTCTGCCTGGAGCACTTTTCCCCCAGATACCTGCGGGGCCTCTGCTATAACAATATGGCAGCAGCATGTTCCTCCTCCCTTGCACCCGGCTCCATTTTCCTCCACATCATCGCCTAACATCACACAATTGACTTGCTTCCTCTCTGAAACACCCCCCCCCCCACTAGAAGGCCAACTCCACCAGGGCAGAGCGTTTTGTCTGCTTGGGTCACCGCTCAGTGCCAAGGTCATGCGTGGTACCAAGCAGGCGCTCTTTCAACACAGGCTGCCTGCCGGATCAATGAATCCACCTCGGTGATCCCTGGCCATTCCTGACGCCGGTGACCATGTCCTCCCCCCCCATCCCCACCCTTTTGGGGCCACGGTTTTCTCATCTGTGACACCATATGCCACTGAGGCCTTCATCAGTCATGACTCTCAGTCACATGCAGCTGCAAGAGTGTGGGAAGTTTTGCCCACAAGGAAGGCGGGACGAACTGGGATGTGGTCCCTGTTCTGGAGTCTGGGCTGTGCCACCCAGATCCCTCCTTGTCCCTCAGCTTCTGGGAAGGTTGTCAGTTCTCAGCAGTCTCTGGGAATGACCCTCTGGGAGTGACCCTCTGCTGAAAAGCACGATTTGCCCAGGTCATGAGGGGAGCAGCCGCCATCCAGTGGCTTAGTGACTGGCACAGAAGGCCCAGCCTTCTGGCTCAACTGCAAAGACCACCCCAGCTGCAACATGCCCTGTGGGAAGAAGGCTGAGGCCCCGTGAGACTACACGGCCGGCCGCTTGACTTCTCCCTCTGCCCAGCGCACACTTCCTGCCAGCTTCCCAGGGCCCCCACCTGGAACGGCCAGTTTCAGGGGGAGGGCAATCTGGGAGGACTGTGCGTGGGCCGAAGCCTATTTGCTTAGGGCCTGAGGACGTTAGCACTGAGGGCCCAAGGTTGAGTGCAAGTACACAGCCCGTGACAACCTTTCCTCCAAGTCCATTTACTAGATCAACTGCTTTCTCACCCATCACTGCATGCTTAGGGGTCCAGGGCCTGGCGACTGGGGAATGGGCATCCTAGACCCACCATTTAACAAGCTCCCTAGGTGCTGGGCTTGGAGAAACTCTGCAGCCCGGAGGGCTTTGCGGGGAGGGGCTGCTAAGGACTTCGGGGTTGCAGACTGGGCTGTCAATCAATCCTCCCTAGTTGTATGCCTAGGGCAAAGTCACGTGGCCCTTCTGAGCCACGGTTTTCCCTTCCGTGAAGTATAGTCCCTCTCCCAGGAGGATCCGATGCAGGGGAAAAGCTGAACCTGGATCCTGATGCTTCAAAGTCCAATTTAAAATAAAACACGTTGGGCGAGGGGCCGGACCTGGACCCCTGAAGAGGGGTCCCTTCCCTCTCTCATCTCTCAGGACGCCGCCTGGGTCCCTGCACGGACGAGCGGGGTTAAGTGAGGGCAGAGGGAGCGAATGATTTCAGAGAAACCGTCCAGGCCTGAGTTCCCATAAACGCGCGGGCCGCAGGGGGTGGGGCGGGGCCGGAGGAAGTGGGGACGGGAGGGGCGGCCCTGCCCTCGGACTTCCAGTAACAGGTCTGCGGGGCGGGGCTCCGCTTCCTGCTCCCGGGGGAGGGAAGCCTGTCCCGCCGGGGATCTACCCCGGCCACCCCCGGCACCCCGACTTCCATCCTCCAAGGGGGTGGAGGAAGGGGAGCGCAACTCAAAGAGACCTCACTTTTCTGGGGAGAACCCCCCAGGCTTTCAGCCTGGGGGCCCCCTGGCATTCCTGGGGTGCAGGAGAACGCTTCGGGGTTCAGACCCCGAGTGGCTCCTTGTCCCTCATATCCCAGCACCCACCTCCAGCGTCTCTTGGGCCCCCACCTCGTGGCTGACACGACTTTCCAGTCACCCCCACTTGTGGGTCCCCAAGCTGCCCTGCGCCCCTGTTCCTCACCCCTCGGAGATCAAGGGGTGCGGTGCCCCCCCTCTCGGGACTCAGCACTCATCTCCCCCCCCCCTCTTGGAGGCTCAGGTTTCCGGCCTGCCCGTGCCCAGCCTCCTGGGGGCCCAGACACCCCGAGATTCTTGCTCCCTTCAGTCCCTAGAAGTCCAGCCTCCCAAGCAGGCTTCGCAGCTTTGGGGGCCCAGACCCAGCGCGCCCTCCTCCCCGCCCCCAGGCTCCGCCAGCTGCCCGTTCCCGTAAAGCCTCGGCCCCAGCGGAAGGGGTTAAGGTTAGAGGGAGAGCCGGGAGGGGGGGCTGCGAGTGAGTGACGGGTGCTGACGTGGGGGCGGCAGAGCAGCTGGGCTGCGGTTAAGTTCTGCGGGAAGGGATTTCCCCGGACGAGCAGCTGAGGCAGAAGTGTTTGCTTTGGGGGAAAGGAGGGGGGGGAGAGGCGGGAGATGGAGAGAGCGGGGGAGGGCGGGTGGGGCGCGGGGTAGGTTCTCCTGCACCCTGCTTTCACAGGTTACAAACAACTTGCCCCTGGGGGCAGACACACAGGGAGCGTTTCACCGAGGACCCCAGAGGTGGGGGGGGGGGAGGAAACTAGCTTCGACCAACCAACCCTGTCTCTACCTCGGACACTTTCTCCTGCGTGGGTGCACACCGTGGCCCACCACCAGCGGGGGAGCTCTGTTCCAACTACCTCCACCCCCGTGGGCTGAGCACCTACTGTGCGCCGGGCCTCGTTCCACGCACTTCATCGCTGCCCCGAGCCCTTGCTGTGACAGACGCTTTTCCGAGCGGCGGATTTCCCGATGGGGAAACTGAGGCTCAGGGGTGTGAAGTCACCTTTCCCACCAGCAGTGAAGCAGGAGTGCAGTCGTTCCCCGCGCCTGCTCCCCGCACCCGCTCCCCGCACCCAACCCCTTCCCTGTGGAGATAGGCCAGTTCAGTCCCTCCCTCCCTGCGGTGCCCCATCCCCAAACCAGTTCCCCCAGACAGACGCACTTCAGAGAAATCATCTCATTTCCACCTCAGAGACCCCTGCTCACTTCGGGTTCCCGGTTGTAGTTTTTTCTTCATGGAGGGAAACTGAGGCAGAGAGGGGCGAGAGAGTGGCCAGCGGAGGTTCAAACTGAGGCAGGTGGAATTAGAAGCCTGTTGGCCAAGTACGCTGAGTGGTTACTATGTGCTACAGCGGGCTAAACCCTCCCAGGGGGGGTTTCTCAAGAATACGTTCCTTCTTCAGACTGCAGGTGATAAAACCATGGGATTTGTGGAAACAGTTTAAGGGATCGTCAAATCAATGTAGTGGGTTATGACCACGAAACAATGAAATCCTCTAGCATAGAAAACAGGAGATTCCACGTGGGAGGGTGAGTATATTGGTGTGATTTTTATTGCAGGTTTACATGTGGGTTTGTGCTGGGTTTACTATAAGAGAATAACCATTATACCATTAATTAATAGCTATTGAGCACTCACGATTTACCAGGCTCAGTACTAGGAGCTTAACATGCCTAATTCATAGAACAAATCAATGAAATGTCTCATTTTTTGGAGCGTGATAAAAAAAAAAAAAAAGGAAGCCCCTTGCTCCCAGAACAGGACTAGAAAGTCCATGCTCTCCGGGTGCCCATTTTTCAGAAGGGGAAACTGAGGCTCAGAGAGGGAATGGGCTTTGCTCAAAGACACACAGCCAGTGGTGGAGCTGACTAGAAAGGCCAGCTGGGCGCCCCTGTGCCGTGGTGGGTGAGGTGGGTGGAGGCCTGGCCCGCCCTCCCCATTCGCACGCACCCTCCACTCGTGGGGGACTATCACTCACGTGTCTCCGTCCTCATCCGCGCGGGTGGCCATGGCGATATCGGCTGACAGCGGGTGCTCCATGGAGTACACCATGGGGTAGAGGGGCGGAGGCAGGCTCAGCAGAGGAAAAGGAGAGGCCATGGTCGGGGTAGGGTACAAGGGCAGTAGAGGTCCTGGGCAGAGGAAGGACACGCGTGAGGCCGAGCCCACAGGCCCTCAACTCCGTCCCCACTCCGTCCCCGCTCCGTCCCCGCGTCATTCCTACAGTGTCAGCTGCTCTTTGGCCCAGGACAAACTGCTTTCCCACGTCCTGCTTCTGGGCTCCCACAGCTCCTGCCCCCCCCAACAGGTCTGTGTCCCCCCAGGCCTGGTCACTCTCATTTTCACTCATCTTTTCAAGTTTCGGACCCCTTTCTCCTGCTAGGCAAAGCGTCCCTGAAGGACTGAACTCCCTCGTCAGCCAGCAGAGGGACCTCGGGTCTGTTTGTTGAGTGAATGTGTGACTTAGGTGAAGTCGGATAAAGTACAGGGTGCTGGATTGTTAGAGAGCTTAGGAAGAGGGTGTAGGTCAGCAGGTGAGAGGGGGTGGTGCTGTCACCTGTTCCCATCACCTGTTCAAAGTGGGGGTCCCTGACAGCAGAAAATCTGTGTCTACCTAGCACACAGAT
Source organism: Sturnira hondurensis (assembly GCF_014824575.4). Taxonomy (NCBI): domain Eukaryota; kingdom Metazoa; phylum Chordata; class Mammalia; order Chiroptera; family Phyllostomidae; genus Sturnira; species Sturnira hondurensis. The sequence continues at coordinate 162,660 of NW_028073651.1, read as the reverse complement.
GGGGAAGGCTGAGGCCTGGGTTCTCTCACCCGGGGAACGGGAAAGGGCAGGCTGTGGCAGGGCCGCTGCCCACACAGCTTCAGGCTGGACCCCGATGAGGTGGAAGGTGCCGAAACTGGGAAAGGTCTGGAGGCCCTAGACAGGGCTCTGTCCCTTCGGGGGCTACTTGGGGATGGTGAGCTGGGCACAGGGGTGGCAAGGGATGGCCCTTCCTTGACATCAGGGACAGAGACAGATAGGAAGGGTGTTTGGCTTTATCTGCCGCCTCCTGATTCTTGAGGGCCCCCATTCCTTACTGCTGACAAGTTTCCTGGTCCTAGTATCTCCAACACCAGGCCTTGGTGGCCCCGAGGACTTCTGCCTGAAGACCCCGGAATCTTTTATCCTGGCCCTAGCTTCTTCTTCTTCTTTTTTTTTTTAAGATTTTATTTTTAGACAGGGGAAGACAGAAAGGGACAGAGAAAATCAATGTGTGGTTGCCTCTTGTGCATCAACCGAAGCATGTGCCCTGAGTGGGAATCGAACCAACGACCTTTTGGTTCACAGGCTGCGGCGCTCCATCCATGGAGCCACACCAACCGGGGCCTGGCCCTAACTTCTTGAGTCCCAGATTTCCCCAGCCCTGTCCCCTATTATTAGAATCCTCAGTCCCCAAGCCCTCTAACTAACACCACCACCTGGTCTTGTGACCCCGGATGAAATCCTGACCCCTGTTAAACACACACAGCTGAGTGCCCAGAAGCCTGGACTCCTCCACGTCTGGCTCATGAGGACCCCGGGATCTGGGTCTGTTTCCTTGCATCCCTGTGGTGTTAGACACGGAGGCGCTCAGATCTCCGATTTTGTTCTCCTAATTCCCAGAGGCTCCTGATGTCTTGGTTCCTGAGATTTTGACATCCGGGATCCCTAATATCCTCAGGACCCAGCCTCTATCCCTTTGACTCCCGTCGACCCCACAAATCTGGATGCCAAGTACCTCAGTTTCTTGGACTGAGCACCGATGTCTCATAAGCCTAGAGACCTGGCTTCCGTAAAAAGAGTTTGTCGTTCTGTGTTCCTGAGACTTCAGGCTCTGCCTCCTTGATTCTGACACCTCAAATCTGTACTGATAGGCACTGTCCCCTGGGTCCCCATATGTGTGGCATTCAGGCTCTAGGTTCTGCCCCTCAGGGGCCCCTGACACCCAGCTTCCTAGGACCCCCAGATCTCTGTCCCAAGTTGCTGCTCCCTGATGTTCCCATATCTGTACCCCTGGGAACTCAGGGCCTGCCCCCCCACCTTCCCAGGAGTCCCCTGTGTGTGCTTTGGGATTTTGGCTTCTGTCCTTCTGTCCCCTCTGCTCCCCCAGCTCCCTACAATTGTCTCCGAGCTCTGCACCCAGGCTCTGGTGACCCTGTGCCCTGTCTGGCCCCCAATCCGACCTTGACCAGAGAGAGAGAGACACTCACCCTGGTAGTAGAGGGCCTCTGGCCGGGCCAGGCCGTGGGGGGGCGCGGGGACCGCCGGCGTGTTGGAACCGCCGAGCAGGGGATCCGGGGTGACAAAGGGGCCCGCAGTGCCGCGGGGGACCGCAGGTTCCGGGGAGGGCGCGCGCAGCGGGCGCTTGCGGAGCGGCAGCGGGACGCCGGGGAGTCTGGCGGCCTTGGGCGGGATGCGCAGGTCCACGGGCCCCTCGTCCATGGCCCCCGCGGGGCATCGGGGCATGGGGCCGCCTGGGACGGCGGCCGAGAGGGCGGCCGGAGCGCAGCTCGGCTCGGCAGCACCGAGGGAGGTTGAGCCAGGCGCCGGGACTTCCCCTCTGCCGCTGGCTGAACTGAAGGGACTTTTGTCGGTCGGGGCGGTGCCGGCCGCCCGCCTCCACGCCCCCGGCCCCCCCGGGGCCACCCATCCGCTCCAGGGGTTTCCTGGACCCAAGGCCGCTCCCGTAGCCCCGAGGACCAGCCCGCCGTGCGCCCCGCCCGAGCCGCGCCCCGCGCCCCGCGCCCGCCCCCCTGGGCTGCGCGATGCCCGGGGTGACTGCGCCCGGGCTGGGAGTGCGGTGGGGGTGGGAAGGAGGCGGGGTCGGGGGGTCCCCACCCCGGCGACTGCGGGCCTCTCTCAGCCGGCGTCTCTGTGTCTTCGTCTTTCTGGTTGTTTGTCTGTCTCTGCCTCCCTCGGTCCCTGCAACTCGGCCTTCCTCGAGGCGCTGCCGTCTGTGGAGGCGCCTCCGAGTTTCTCGCTTTCTATCTAATGTCTGTCCCCGTCCCCGTCTGTGCCCACCCTCTCTTTTCATCTGTCACCATCATTTCGGCCGTGCAGGGCTGTCTGCTTCTCGTCTCTCCCCAAGGGAAACAATTCCCTGACCCTCTGGGGTCGCTAGGGTGCGGGTTCGAGTCCCGACTCCCACTTCCTCGCTGGGTGACCTTGACCGCGCACTTCCCCTCCCCGAGCCGTTTCCTCCTTTGTGGGAGCGAAAAGGCGCACCCGGGGCCCGGGCCGTCCTGGCAGGCGCCAGGCACTGTCCCTCCGCTCTCTCCCCCGCGCCTGCCCGGTGTGCCCACCCCCCCAGGCCGCGGGTCTGAACTTCTCGGGGGGTGGGTACAATGCGGGGCGCGGGGGGGTTGCAGAGAAACGCTGAATAGGCCTCTCCCCGCGGGGCCCCTGCGCCCAGCCCGTGCCCTCGCCGGGCGCCGGGGATCCTGACAATGCACAGAGAAAAAGTCGTGGCGGCGACAGAGGCCCAGGGACCAAGGAAAAGAGACCCAGAGAGAGAGCGTGAGACGCAGACCAGCCTCGCAGCGACCAAAGTCCGGGGCACCGGGGTGGGGGTGGGGAATCTGGCTTCCCCTTCCCGGCCCCCCCAGCCCCCTCCCGGCCCGGGCGGGGTTGGTGGGCGAGGAACAGGCCGAGCGGGTTGGGGGACGTGACTCAGAAGCGGAATGGGGCTGGGGGAGGGGCGGAGACAGGCCCCGCCCCGCCGCCCTTCTCCCCACCCCGGGGCGGGGCCCCGGCGGAGCGGGGCTTTCCCGGATTTCCCTGGGGGCGGGGCCGCCGCCGGGGTTGAGTCCGGGTCACTGAGCTGCAGGAGGCGGACGTTTTAGGGACTTAGAGGGACCGGGAGGATGGGGGCTGCACCCCAGTGGGCGCGCAGCTGCTCTCCGTGCGTCTGCCCGCCTGTCTGCAGCTCTGTCCCTGCAGCCCTGGTTGTCTGCGGCCTGCCCTCTCTCTTTTTGTCTCCTGGTATCTCGTGTCTCTGTGTCTCAGGCAGCGTCTCTCGGGGACCCCGAAATTGGGTGTGGGGTCCCAGTGCCCGGGAAATGACTTTGCCCCCAAGGATCGTTGACCCGGAATGTGAGGAGCAGCTGTGGACGGAGAGAGGCCTGACCTTCTCCCCCTTCTCTTTCTGTCTCTTTCTGGATCTCTCCCTCTCAACCCCCTGTAATGGGGGAACATCTCCGGGCAAGACCCGAGTTCAAATCTCACCTCCACCCCTTGCTTCCTTGGGACCTCAGACAAGTCCTCTTGAGACTCAGTTTGTTCTTCTGGCAACTGGGGCCGATGCCGACCCCTGCCTCTCAGTGTTGTGGGGGCCACAACAGGAGGAGAGCTTGGAAGTCCCTGTCCACCTAGCCTTCAACTCTGGGGACTTTCAAACACTGGAGGGGGGTGGGATGTAGAGTATGACCCCCAGGACACAAAAGGGAAGCCGAGCCTCAGAGGGGCAGGGCTCATCGAGGTAGTGACCCTAGGAGGCAGGATCAGAAGGACACCCAAGGTCCTCCCACTCCCCACTCGCTGCCATCTTGTGGCAGATGGAGCCCCAGCTCTGGCCCAGGCAGGACTGGGGAGGGGACAGCTGCGTTTGGCCCGGAGGAGGGCTTGGAAGGGCTGAGGGAGAGGGCGCTCACTGGTGGTTCCCAGTCTGAGGGTGGATGAGGGTTAAAAAAGAGTCTGAGGGCCCTGGCTGGTGTGGCTCAGTGGACTGAGCGTGGGCTGTGAACCCAAGGGTCACTGGTTCCATTCCCAGTCAGGGCACATGCCTGGGTTGCAGGCCAGGTCCCCAGTGAGGGGTGCAGCCACAGATTGATGTTTCTCTCCCTCTCTCTCACCCTTCCCCTGTCTCTAAAAATAATAAATAAACTATTTTAAAAGAAGAGTCTGAGGGAGGGGGTTCTGAAGGAGGAAGACAGGCTGGAGAGGGAAGGAGAAGGAGATAGTCTGAGAAAGCCTGAGAAGGACTGAGTGAGGACAGGGGCTCTGAGGGGCTCTGAGGGAGGAGGAGGAGAGAGCTGCGGGCAAGAGAAGGGTCTGAAGGGAGAGACTTGGAGAGGGTCTGAGGGTGGAGGTGAATTCTGAGGGAACTGGTCTGAGGGTGGAGGCACTGTCTGGGGGGGGAGCAGCAGTTGGAGGTGGGCCTCCTTGGGAGCCGAGGGAAGGGAGGCGGGCTTGGGGAACCAGCGGGGACTCAGGGGAGGGAAGAAAAGGGAGGCCTGGAGTCAGCCCCGCCCTGCAGCTGCCTCTAATTTCCCAGAATCTTCAGCTGCCCAGGAAAGTCCCAGCTCCCACAGCCACCTCCCTCAGTGTCGGGAATGGAGGATGCGGAACCTGGATGGTTACCCCCTCCTTTTCCCCCTGACACCCTGCACTCCAGGCGGGGAGGACTAGGGTCTCCCCTCTCTGGGCCTTGACCTGTGGAGGGCCCCTGCTGGCAGGGGCAGCCCCTGGATGAGTCCCAGAAACTTCCCAGAGAAGGCCTGGAAGTCCTGCTTGGGGTCTAACCACTTTCCCTTGTTCTGGCTGCCTTTTGTAAACCCATTCACATCTCCTCTCTCTGACTGCTTCTTCCCCCTCCAACCTCCCCCAGACCCGCTGGGGAAGGAAGGGCCAGCATTGTGTCTGTTCAAAGTCCAAGAGGGAAATGAAGTTCCAGCTAGAAGGCTGTGGGCTTGGGGCAGCTTTCTTGCTCTTGGGGCCTCACGCTCTCCTTTTAAGAAGAGAGGATAGGGCTGGGCCTTGTCCTGCTTTGCTTCTGGTTGAGGCCTGGATGCAAGTCCTGTCTGCGGCTTTCCTTATAAGGCCTCCTGACTTAACCTACAGAGCCTCGGCTATCCATGAAACACTCTGATACACACAACAGATTCAGTCAAGAAAAAAACACTTCCATTCTGCAGGGCCCGATGGGTCGAAAGTGCTCCACTCAGCTTAGCTGCTCTTGCCATTGTTCCTCATGTAGCCATATCGTCAAAGAACCCCAGTTTTCAATAGCAGGACCCATTTCACGGAGGAAATCGGGATGTAGCATGTTGGGCTTAGAGACATGGGTTTGAGTCTTGGTTCTGCCCTGTATTTGCTGTGTGACCTTGGATGGGTGGCTTTCCCTCTCTGTGCCTTGGTTGTGACTTTGTAGTTTGGGTGGTAATAGCTCCTGCCCTTGTAGGGTTGTTGAGCAGATAAAGTGAGACCAGGTGTGCAGAACGAATGGATAAATGAACGATACCCATTCTCATCTCCACATTGCCTGCCTTGACCCATCAGGCCAGGCCTTCCTTGTCACCCTTTTCCATCCAGAGGTGAGACAAGATGGTTTGTTCACTCTGGGCCGAGCTCCCCACTAGGAAGTTTGTGAGGAAAAGTCAACTCAAGTCCCCAAGTTATGGAGGAGAAGGAAACAGGAGCAAGGGTTGAGGTTACTGCCTGGGGTTATGTGGCGAAGGTCAAGACCTTAGGCCAGGTCTCTGTGACCCCAGCACCGGGTTCCTATACCTGCTGACCTTGGAGGAGGGATGGTCATTAGTCCCAGAGACCACAGGCCTCCCCTCCCAGCTCAATTCTAGACCCTCATTCCCTGGGGAAAAGCGGTCATGGTGGGGAAACAGGCACGGAGAGGCAAGGTTCCCAGCCCAAGGGCCCTTGGAAGGTTGGCATGGCCCACACCTCCAGGCCTGGGGCGGGTGGAGCAGGTGGATGGCGCACTGCAGCAGGAGGGGACAGAGTGAGACCTCGGGCCACTCAGGGAGGGCAAGTAAGTTTCACAGACAGGAAGACGGAGGCTGGATAGGGAGGGACTTGCCCAAGGTCACACAGTCCCCCAGCTGGGCTCTGGGCTGGAAGACGGGTCTGGGTCTGCAGAGGACAGCTCTGTTCCCCGAGTCTGCCTCTACCCCAGCCCCCCAAGGGTGAGTGCAGGCCAGCTTCCTGGAGCACGGCTTGCACCTCTTGGTTGCTCCCCACCCTGGGGCCCTGGCGGCTGCTGGAACCCCTGGCACCAAGCAGGATCAGCCCACTTGGGGACGAGGCCAAGACTTAATCTTCCCCTTTCTCCTTCTTGCTGGGTCTGCACGCACCACGCTGAGTCAGAGAATTGCAACTTCCTGCTTTGAGACTGGACAGCCTGTCCCCTTCCCCCACGCACTGCCTTGATCAGACAGGGCTGCTGCTGAGGGATGGAGTGTCTCGGAAGGTCAAGTGTAGGTCAAATGGGTCCTGGCGAGGTGACGGTGGACAGTCAGGCAGGGTAATACTGGGCCTCAGTGTCCTCATGTGTAAATGAGGCTCACTGTCTCATTGCGGGGGTTCGAGTCCCAGCTCCGCCCCTTTCCAGCTCTATGACCCCGGGCAAGTGACTTCCCCTCTCTGAGCCTCAGTTTCCTCTTCTATAACCTGAGAGCAAAACCAGGACCAGCCTCCCGGGGGTGGTTGTGAGTGGCCGATGAGTTAATACCCACTGGCACAGGCCAGCCTGGAGTAAGTTCTCTCAGTACATGAAAGATATCATTTCCTCCGTTATTAATCTATTATTAATCAAGAGATAAGAGTGAGTGACGCNGTCAGGCAGGGTAATACTGGGCCTCAGTGTCCTCATGTGTAAATGAGGCTCACTGTCTCATTGCGGGGGGTTCGAGTCCCAGCTCCGCCCCTTTCCAGCTCTATGACCCCGGGCAAGTGACTTCCCCTCTCTGAGCCTCAGTTTCCTCTTCTATAACCTGAGAGCAAAACCGGGACCAGCCTCCCGGGGGTGGTTGTGAGTGGCCGATGAGTTAACACCCACTGGCACAGGCCAGCCTGGAGTAAGTTCTCTCAGTACATGAAAGATATCATTTCCTCCATTATTAATCTATTATTAATCAAGAGATAAGAGTGAGTGACGCTGTGACATGCTGCTCAGATCCTTTTCAAGACCAGACTCGCGGCCCAGATGCCTGGCACGGGGATGCCCGACAGCCTCCCGCATCCCCCGCCTCGCCTCTCACACCTCTCAACCGCTGGCTGAGCCGGGCTGGGCAGGGGGCTCTGGCAGCTTCTGCCCACTGTGGGATTCCTCTAGTGGCCGGGCCATCTCTGCTCCAGGGGCTCCCCCTGTGTCTGGCATCCTGGCCTGGACGTTCCCTGGCCCGATCCCGCTCACCCCTTCCCTTTCTCAGGCGTTGCTTCCTGGAGGACCCGCGATGATGCAGAGTCCGATGCACCCAAGTGTGAGTATCGGCTCTGCCTGGGTGGCTTTGGAGTGGCTTCTGACCTCTCTGGGCCTCGGTTCCCGCTCTGAGCCATGAGAATAATAGCACGATGGCTGAGAGGCTCCAGTGAATCAGCAGTAAAGCCGCTGGCCCAAGAGCTGGGCACGGATATGCCCTGCTCATCACTACAGAGAGAGGAGCCTGGGTCTGTCTCCCTCCCCCTCTGCCCGACAGACGGCAGCTGTGCGGCTGCCCTTGAGGGCTTTGCTCCCCTGGCCTGGCCAGTGAGGTGGGGATGGAATCCTCCTTCCCCGAGTGGGGCACTGTTGAGGCCAGGTGTGGAATCAGCCCCTGCCAGGCCTGGCACATTGGCCCCACAGCCGGGGTAGGTCACTGCGATGACTGCCGTTGACAGGCAGGGTCAGTGGTTGGAGGTGAGCAGGAAGGTGCGGGGCAGGCAGGTCCGACCCTGTGAGGCCCCGGATCTTGGGCTGAGAAATAAAGGGAAGTCCCAGGGCTGGGAAACTGCAGTGTCCTCTACCAGGAGTTCCCCGGTTCTAGGATACCCCGCGGAGGTGAGGCGGGGGAGCCCCTGCCCACTCTCTCAGTCAGTGAGGGAGCAGGGAGAATGCGTGAGGCTGAATGCTGCCTCCCCCATCAGACCAGAGCTTCCCAAGGGTGGGAGGAAGGCCCCCGCCATCAGACTGGCAGGTCCCTGAGGCGAGGACACGTCCCCATCAGTGTAGGAGGCCCTTGCAGGTTTGAATGGTTTCCCTGCTCCACCGGCCCAGGAGCCCCCAGAGAGTGAGGGGTGACTTCACAGATTAGATGTTTCTCCCAGTGGGTGATTCCTCTCCCGTCTGGACTGGGCCCTTGGAACTCCCCCAGGGCGGGAGGCCGCTCCTCAGATGGAAGACGAAGCATCGCGCCTCCCTCAGGTGTCCAGGACAGTGGTTCCCAATGGAGGGGCGGCAGTTTTGCCCCCTCTCAGGGGACATTTGTGCTGGAGGAGGCCAGAGCTTCCTGGAGAGGGTGAGCGTGTCCCCTCCACGGCCACGCTAGACGGTCCTGGTGGGTGAGTCTGGGTCCTGTCTCCTCCATTAGACTCACTCACCCAAGAGTCACGACTCGGTGAGTCAGCCCTCACCCTGGGAGCATGGAGAGAGGGAGGTCGTCTTATCCCGCAGCAGTGGGGTAGGAGCTGCAGTTTACCCAGGAGCCGCCAGTGCCGGCCTCTTGCATGGGGTTGCTGCTGCTTTTTGAGCATAAAGTTGGGCAAGCACGCCTCCTCCATCAGCCCAGGGGGCCCCAGCACAGGGCCCTTCCCCGCGGGAGGGACTGTCTTAGCCAAACGGCCAGTCTTTCCCCTGGAAGTGTCTGCCTCCCAGCTCGAGGCCACAGCCTCCACTATGGCCACCAGAGCCTAAAAATACGGGGGCAAAAGTCCCCCAAGCTCCTGGGAAAGTTGAGGTCACGCCTGCTTCTTCCTCATTTGAGCCTGGGCCACATGGGGCTCACCTCCCCATCCCTAAGCCCCCAACTGTGGTCCCAGTCGGGGTCATCCCTGACCACCAACATCTTCCCACAAGAGTGAGGACCGGGAAGGCATGTGTCTGCTACCCCAGCCCGTGGAATTGGGTCGGAAGTCGGAAGCAGCGCCTGGCACTGCCACCTCCCAACTGTGCCACCCTGGACTGGCTCAACTGGCACATCTGGGAGTGAGGGGCTGGCCCCACGGGTGGGCTTGTGCCCACAGAGTGCCTGGCTCTGGGCTGGCCGGCCAGAGATAGGCAAACGAGGCCCTGACTGTGGTCCTCCACAGCGGGTGGCGGTGGTGGTCGGCTTGTGCCTTCTGCTTGGGACATTACCTGCCTCCGAACTTGCCGCTCCGGCCTCCTGCGGTCGCACGCAGTCACGGCGCCTTTGCTCACTTCTGGGAAAATCGAACTGTGGGGTGTGTTTCAGATCTCCATTTCTCTTCTCGTGGGTTCCCGCGGCACCCTCCAGCCCCAATGCTGAGGCCCAGGGCCTCGGCCCCTGGAGAGCCAGGCCATCGGCAGAAAAGAGAAGTGTGGAATTGTGAGATGAAAAAATATATTCAAAAATTGTGAAATACAATGCGGAGAATTGCATAAAATATAATGTCGCGTTGTACAAGCTATTGTAAAAGGGACAGTTAGGTTCAGATCAAGAGTGTTGCCATTTCCAGAAACCCCTTCACGCTTCTTTCAGGCCTCATACCTTTCCCTTCCCATCGCTTTTCTTTATAGGTTTTGTGCCTCTGAAGACACATCTGACCACCACAGTTTTGAATTTTTAATAAAGAGAGTCCTATTGTACAACCTCTTGGATCTGGCTTCTTCCACTCGATTTTTAACAATATGTTTATTGATTTTAAAGAGAGCGGAAGGGGGAGAGAGTAGGAGCGAGAGAAACATCAATGGGCTGCCTCCCATATGTGCCCCAACTGGACATTGGACCTGGATATGTGCCCTGACTGGGAATCGAACCCCCAACTTTTTGCTCCAACCAACTGAGCCACATTGGCAAGGGCTTTCCACTCCATTTTATGCTGGTGAAGTTCATTCATTTCCCAGCATCAATTGGAGTGTTTCCGTTTTCTTTGCTGTATACTATTCCCCCACCTGGGTCTGCAACAATTTATCAATCCCTTCTCCTGTTGACAGGCACATAAGTGGTTTCCAGTTTCTGACTCTTTTGAAGGATGCCGGGTGCGTCTCCTGGTGCCCGGCATTTCCCGCATCACCCAAGAGCAGAATTGTTGGGACTCAGCGTGCGTGTGCGTCTGGCTGCGGAAGACGTGGCCAGTTTCCCCGTGGGCTTTCTCCAGTCTTTGCTCCCATCTCTAAGCTCCGCTCTGAGTTCTACTTGCCCGGAGTTCTTGCCGGCCCTGCATCTGGGCGGACTTTTCGTGGGTGAATCACCCTGATGTGCTTGTGTGCGTGGGTGCGTGACCTCACGGCAGTTCCCATTTTAATTCCGGGCTCAGCCCACTGTCCCCCTGAATCTAAGCATCACAGAATCTTTAGAACAAAATATTCGAGAGCCTCGGACTCTTAGGGACGAAGAGTTCTGCAGCCCAGGCGTGTAGAAACAAGACATTCCAGAACCCTGTGCCTGTTTCCTCTTTGTGTGGTGGGAATAACACAAGTCTGCTTCTCAGAGGGCAGGTGACAGGATCAAACAGAGCTGTGTGTTCACAACTAGCTTGGAAGGTGGCGATAAACACGGTTTTCCCCAAGGCAGGAGTTTCACCCATTTTGTTCTTTTCTGTATCCTTTGCACCTAAAACAGGATAAAGTCTCGGTAAATATTTACGGAATGAATGAGTCCCGGAATCAAAGGATCCAAAGATCAAATAAACTTGTAATTGTAAATCTTTGGGAGCAAAGACCGACAGAATTTAAGAAATGACGCCTGACGGTGCCAGAGAGTCTTAGGAGCTGGAGAAAAAAGACAAATGTCTCCTTGGCGAACCTAAGACTCACTGCCTTAAAGGGGTCGCAACGAGGAAGCTCCACCGGGTCAGGAGGGTGTCTGGTGGACTGAGAAGACAGGGACCCTCACCTGTCCTCCTCGTCTCTCCTCCCCCCCTGGCCTCCTCCCGGCTCGTCCCTCCTGCACACGTGGCTGGGTGCTGAGGAAGCTGCTCCCACCTTGGGCGTCAGCCGGAGAAAGTCCAGGCTCCCGCCCCGGAGGCCCCCCGCACTGGGCACCCCCTCCCTCCTGCCTTATCTCCTGCGGCTCTGCCTCCACCCGCACCCCTGCTATAGCAGTGCCTCTCCCACACACAGCCCTTCAACTGCAGCCTCAAAAATACGCCTCTTTCTCTGAGATCCAAGTCAGAGCACACACAGTAGGTATTCGATAAACATATTGGGTCTCAGCTCGGGCAGCCTCTCCTCCAGGAAGCCCACCCTGGTTTCTCTTCATAGGCTGGGTCAGGTGTCCTCTCTTCGTTCCCCAACCATCCTGGGATGTCACTATCTGGGGACAGCCAGTCTCCCCCTGTGTGAAATTGTGAGGGTGGGCCCTGGGTTGTCATAACCAGTCACTGTCCCAAACAGCTGAGACTGCAGGGAACGGGCCTGTCAGGCCCACCCACCATTTTTTTTAAAGATTTTATTTATTTATCTTTAGAGGGGAAGGGAAGGAGAGATGGAGAGAAATATCAATGTGTGAGCCCTGGCTTGTATAGCTCAGTGTGATTGAGTGCGGGCCTGCGAACCACACGATTGCGGTTCAATTCCCAGTCAGGGCACATGCCTGGGCTGCAGGCCAGTTCCCAGCAGGGGACGCACCAGAGGCAACCATACATTAATATTTCTCTCTCTCTCCTTCCCTTCCCCTCTAAGATAAATAAATAAAATCTTTAAAAAAAAAGAAATATCAATGTGTGGTTGCCTCTCATGTATCTCCTGCTGGGAAGTGGCCTGCTACCCATGTATTTCCTGCTGGGAACTGGCCTGCAACCCAGGTATGTGCCCTGACTGGGAATCAAACCACGGTTGTTTGGTCCGCAGGCCCTCACTCAATCCACTGAGCTACACCAGCCAGGGCTCCCACCTGGCTGGTGAACAAGGCTCTCTTACAACTCTCTGAACTGTCCCCCTGACGCTGTTCCTCTGGGACCCAGGTATGGCTCTGTTTGCTTTTCTAGGTCAACTAAAGAGTGCCCGGTGGTCCAAAGAGACTCAGGTAAGGCCCGACAGTGTGCAGCCCAGGACCTGTCCTCCTGAGACACAGGGACCATTATCAGCAGCTCGGGTCTCTGTCACCGGCTCCATGCTGACGGCTCATAAAACACTTCTGTTTTTGTCTGTGACAAAGCACTTGTGTGTGCCCACGGCGAGACCCGAGACTCCAGCCACCACCAGGATGCACAGTCCCTCTTCCCCCTCCCCCCTCCTCCTTTTATTCAAGGCGCAGAGAGGTTAGGGCCTAAAGTCACACAGCCAGGGAAGGGCAAGGGGAGACGAGATTTTAAAAATCAACTTTATTGAGGTATAAGGTACATACAATAAAACACACCCGTTTTAAGTGTGTACTTTGGATGAGTTCTGATAAGAGTTTAGAGTCATGTCACAAAACAGAACAATACGCCAAGGTTGCGGGTTTAATCCCCCCGGTCAGGGCACATACAAGAATCAACCAATGAACGCATAGAAAAGTGGAACAAAAGTCGATGTTTTTCTCTCTCTCTCTGTCTATTGCCCTTCCTGTATCTCTCTAAAATCGATTTCTAAAAAACCCTTAAAGGTAGAGACCATTTCCGTCTCTCCAGATTATCACTCCTCTGCCCTTTGTAGTCAAACTCTCCCTGCATTCCCAGTGCCTGGCAGCCAGCGATCCGTTTTTGTGTGTGTTTTTAATTTTTATTTATTATTTTATTTATTTATCTTTAGAGGAGAAGAGAGGGAGAGAAATATCAATGTGTGGTTGCCTCTCATGAGTCCCCAGCTGGGAACCGGCCTGCAGCCCAGGCATGTGCCCTGTCTGGGAATCGAACAGCAATCCTCTGGTTCGCAGGCCCACGCTCAGTCCACTGAGCTACACCAGCCAGGCTGTGTGTGTGTTTTAAATCTTTATAGTTTTGTTTTTCCAGAATGGCATAGAAATAGGATCACACAGCATGTAGCCTTTAAAGAAATTACGAATTCCCCGGCGGTAACATGCATTCTTTTTGGTGGGCTGTCCCCTAGGCTTCTGACAGGCATGTAGTTGTGGAGTCAGCCCCAGAATCCAAATGGGGACGACTTTTCCATTCCAATGGAGACCCATGCCGGGTCTCTGTGGTCATACCCTCCCCTGCCCCACCCCTGTCTCCGCCAGCCTGCGTTCTGTCCCCACTGCGCGGCCTTTTCCCAACGTCTTATCAATGGAATGACGCAGTCTTTAGATTCTGGCTCCTTTTGCTCTGCCGAGAGCATTTGCGATCCACCCATGTCGTCCTGCGCCTGTAGCTCGTCGCCCTTCATTGCTGCATAATGTTCCAAGGTGTGGGCGGACCACGCTTTGCTCGCCCCTCCGTCTGCCGGTTGGAAACTCTCTGGGCTCTTTGCAGGGGCTGGCACTTGCGGACAGAGCTGTTGTTGACAAGCTCGGACATGTTTCTGTGTGACCAGAGGTCTACGTTGCTCTCGGGTAAAAAAAAAAAAAACAACAACCCGGGAGTCCAATTGCTGGGTCAGAGGAGAAGTGCATGCTTAACCCCAGGGGAAGCTGGCAAGCTGTCTTCCAAGGCGGCCCTGCTGGCACGCACTCCCACCGGCAGCAAGGGCTGGCAAAACCACCCTGTTTGAGTCCGGCTCAGTGAGATGGGTCGGAGCCCTTGGCCACCAAACCACACTGCTGCTGAAAAAAAACCAACACCCCCCCCCCGCCCCCGATTGTGACAAAAGCTCTCTCCACCTTAGTCACCAGGCGAGCAACTGCTTAAAAAAAAAAAGGAAAGAAAGAAAAAATGAGGAAGGACTTCCCGGGTGCTCAGCAGGTGATCTCCTACAGGTATTGCTGGGCCGAAATGCAGAACCGGATAAGAGGGTGTGCCATTGGCCTAAAGAAGGGGGTGGCGGGGGAAGAAGCGCATGTACGTATTTTCTTGTCCTTGCACGAATATTTCTAGAAGAAAAAACAACACAAGACACGGGTAAGAGCGAAACTGGGAGGTGGGGGCAGGACTGTGAAGGGGCTGAGCGGTGTGTGTGGGGGGGGGTGTCAGGATGGGTAGGCGGCTTTGACTTCCATTTCGTGTTTTGGGGATTTTGAAACTTGCGAACGTCTTACCTCTTCAAAACAAACACGTACGATCCATTCACTCCACCTACAGGTATTTCGGGCCTCGTTCCGATGGGGCGCCAGTCAGGTTCCTGACCTACGGAAGTCAGAGTACAGTCCTGGGGACAGATATCAACAGTGAGACAAGGAAAATAGGGACAGTGTCTTGTATTTGCTGCCGAGAAAAGTAAAGCTAGCTAGGGACCTGAGGGAGGAGAGTGGGGAGCAGTTTAAAGCCTTTTAAAAAATCCAGTTCCCTGGCCGGTGTGGCTCTCAGGTGGTTGGGCGTTGTCCTGTAAGCGGAAAGGTCACGAGTTTGATTTCCCGTCAGGGCACATGCCTGGGGTGCGGCTTCAGTCCCTGGCCGGTGCTCATAAGAGAGGCAACAAATCAATGTTTCTTTCTCACATCAGTATTTCTCCCCCCTCCCTCTCTCTCTTCTCCTCTCTCTAAGATCAATAAGCATGTCCTCAGGTAAGGATAAAAAAAACCCAAAACAATCCAGTGGCCAAAGGGGACCCCTGTGAGACTGACATTTGGGCAGAGTTGTGGAGGAGGTGACGGAAGGAGCCGTGTGGACATCTGGGAAAGTGTTCTAGGCTGCAGGAACAGTATGTGCAAAGGCCCTGAGGTGGTTTGTGTCTGAGGCCAGTGTGGCTGGAGCACAGTGAGCAAGCAGGAGATGGGGATTCATGTTGAGGAGACTGCTCGGGTCTTGTGAGCCACCCCCGGGATGCTGGCGTTTACTCAGCAGGAGATGGGAGCCACGGAGAGTTCTGAGCAGGGCAGGCACATGATATGACTTAGGTCTTAACCTGTCCCTCTGGCTGCCTATGAGGGCAAGGACAGAGGCTGCGGGCCCAGTGAGGAGGTGACCACAGTGGTCTAGGCTGCAGGTCGAGCGATGGTGGCCGGACCAGAGAGGGGAGTTGAGATGAGGAGACATAGCTGAATTCAGAGGCCGCTGTGAAGGCAGACACTGTGCTATGTCTTACTTCTACCCGTGCGAGGGACTGAGCAGGAGAGGGAGGGAGGAGAAGGGCAGGCCCGGTCTGTGGACATCAGGGGAGGCGCCCCGGCAGCCCTGCTGTTGTAGCTGAGGCCCGAAGCAGGTGGGCACGTGTTTGGAGGAGGGGAGCGCAGGGGTCTGTCAGAAGGACAGATAGGATTGCGGGGACAAGCAGTGGCCAGGCCTTGAACTTTCTCCTGAGGGCTCTGGGGAGCTGAGCTGGGGTCAGGGTTGAGTTTTAAAAACGACCCCTCTGGTGCCTTGGCCGGTGTGGCTCAGTTGGTTGGAACATTCTCCTGCAAGCCAAAAGGTTGAGGGTTCGATTCCCAGTCAGCGCACATGGCTAAGTTGAGGATTCTGTCCCTGGTTGGGGCGTGTATGAGAGGCAACCAATCAGCTAGATGTCTCTCTCCTTCTCTTTTTTCCTCCCTTCTTCTCTCTAAAGTGAGGATTAATAAAAAAATAAAAATAAGCCCTGGCTGGTGTAGCTCAGTGGATTGAGCGCGGGCCTGCGAACCAGAGGATTGTGGTTCGATTCCCAGCCAGGGCACATGCCTGGGTTGCAGGCCAGTTCCCAGCAGGGGACTCACAAGAGGCAACCATACATTGATATTTCTCTCCCTCTCTCCTTCCCCTCTGAAGATAAATAAATAAATAAAATCTTTAAAAAAAAAAAAGACCCCTCTGGCTGTGTAGGGAGACCTGCTGCCCAGCAAGAGAGCCGTGGGCTTGGTGTGGGACCGAAGGTGGGGCAGGAGTGGAGTGGGTCAACGCCAGAGGTTCAGGAGCCGCCTTCTGGGGGAAGGAGATGGTGGGCTCCACGCTGACTCCTGAGGCCACCACCAGCCGCCGTGCATGGACTGAGCGAGTCTTCACAACCGCCCGGAGAAGTATCTTTTCCCGCAGCTGGGGACCCTGAGGCCGGGAGAATTGAACTCAGTGCAACACCAGGGACTGCACGTTCTCTACCCCTGACACCAGGGGAAACCAAACGGAGGCTTGGAGAGGCGGCCGGCTTCTAGTCCCAGGCCACAGGGTCAGGAACTGAAGCTGAGAGGTTCGAGCCCGCACCTCACCTCTCTGTGCGGAGAGGCCCTGCTCATCCCTCACCCTCCCAGCCTTGAGGTCTTGACCTCCTGGGAGTCCCCGGGTGGGGTTAGGTCGCCACCCCTCCCTCCCTCCCCACCCTAAGCCCCAAGCCCAGCTAAGAACTTTAACCCTGGGCCGCTAGCAGCAAGCACGCAGAGGCCCGCTGGGCAGAATTCCCCTACTCCCTGTGCCAGGGGAGTTACCCAGGGCGCAGGGGTGGGGGGGGGGAGGGGGCGGGGGCAGGTGTGGAGGGGGACCGAGGGGGAGGGGAGCATCTCAGTTTGCTGAGGGCCATGCTGCTTTGCTATCCTGTGCCTCAGTTTCCCTCTTCCCAGGTGAGACTCCCTCCATGGGTGGAAGGAGGACCCTCAAAGCTGTGCCAGGTTGGAGGGACCCTCCCCTCTCATTTCACGGGAAGACAAAGGTCTCCCTCGTCTGATGGGGGAGACCAGGAGTTCCAGCCAGATTGGGACCATAAGGAGCCCTCTCACAGTCTGGTGGAGGAGACAAGATTTCCCAGACCAGACAGAGGAGATGACAAGCCCCAGCTCCAGGGGTGGGGAACCAGCCTCTAGCCTGGATTTCCGGCCAGTAGGGGGAGGAAGGGAGGGCCGACAGGCAGCTGCAGTCTGACGGGGCTCCCCTCTGAGCTTCCCAGGTGACCAGAGATGGAGAACAGGTCTCTTGCAGCCCACCCAACTCCTTCCTGAGCCCCAGAGTTGGAGAGCCCTGGATCCTGGAAATCCCAGCTCTGAGAGGCGCCAGGACCAAGGGACAGAGAGGTAGAGGGCACGTGGGCCTTGCTCCTGTGACCAGAGGCAGTTCTGGGCTCCAATCCTGACCCCTCTTCCCGGAGCTCATCAAGCCTGGCTGGTGGTACACCGGCACCACCTAGCGGTCGCTGTGGGCCAGGCCTCCCACCCAGAGTGGGAGGGGGCGGAGTGGGGGGCGCCCCCAGGAGCCATGGATGCGAGTCTCCCCCTCCACTCCCCCCTCCAAAACTCATAGGTGTTTCTGTGGCTTTGCTCAATCCATACTCCGTGTGGGATCCGGGGTGGGGGTGGGGTTCCTTCTGACTTACAAGCCTGCCCCGGCCACTCCTCTGCTCACCACTCGCCTGTGGCCTCCCAGCTCCCCTCCAGCCTCTCCCGGACAGCCCTGCGCCTCAGCTGAACAGAGAGCTGTCTCTGGGGCAAGTCCTTCTCAGAACTCCCCTTCAGGCCTTTGCATGGGCTGTTCCCTCTCTCTGGAACGCCTTTCCCTGTCGCTGCCCCAGCATCTCTCTTAGTCCTCCTCCAGAGCCCCGACCTGACTCCCTAGGTCAAGGTCACAGTCCTGTGGGGCTACTGTGGTTGCTGCTCTATCCCGAGGGGGCCTAACACTAATATACTGCATGGCCAGTTTGAATGAATGAATGAATGAATGAATGAGTGAAAGGCCAGGGCAGTTATACGAGAGTTTAATTAGGGTGGACGGGGGGAGGGGGGCAGGTCAGATTTAGAAGCCCTCAAGTTCCCTCTTCCCCCTGGGCCTTTGCACCTGCTGTTCCCTTGCCCTGAAACATGTGCACCTGTTAGCTCCCACACACCGCCTCAAGAAGACCCCTCTTCCAGGAAGCCCTCCCTGACCCTCAGCTGGGTTAGGTGTTCCCCTACTCAGCCTCTTGGCTCCCCCATCTCAGCCCTGACCGATGCTGGCTTGTCGCTGTCTGTGACGCTGGGCCCTGGGGGGACAGGGCCGCCTTGCCAGAGCTCACAACAGAAACATCCTTCCCGAGGGACCTGGGTTGGAATCCCGACTCCCCCATTCAAGGATCGTCCCGGGCGAGTGCAGGCTGCTCGTGCAGCCTCACTTTTCTCGTGTGAAATGTGCAAGGAGTTGCTTGTTCCTCCCTGGCTTCCCAGGGCTGTGGCAGGGCATTGAGGAGATGAGACCCTGAAGTCCTCAGCTGACCACATGCCGGGTGACTGTGGATGACCCACTTCCCCTTTCGGGGTCCATCTGGCTGGATGAACGGGTGGCAGGGGCCCCCTCCCGCTGGGACTAGTTCAAAGGCCAGCACGGGGCTTCCCAAGGCGGGAGGGTCAGGGACAAGCAGAGGGAAGAGGTGTGTGCCGGGTGAGGGGAAAACCAGCCTTCCCCATCACAAAACGGATGACCAGAGGGAAGCAAACAAGGCCGGCTCCGCCCGGGCGGCAGGGGAAGCTGGGGGAGAGGATAAGGGGCCCCTGGAGGTGGGTGAAAACCACAGTCCGCAACTCGCTGCCAACTTCCCTTCCAGAGCCTGCGGCCTCGTGGGTGGCCACTCCAGCCTGCGCCTGCTCAGGCCTGAAGCCTGGAGGTCCCTTGAGCCCTCTCTGCCTTCAGCCACGTCCAGTCCTTAGCAGGTGCTGTCGGCTCCACCTTCAAAATCTATCCCAGCCTCCAGGGCCACCACCCCGGGGCCGGCTGCCATCACCTCCTGTCACCACCGCTGTCACGTCCTCGCTGAGCTCCCTGCTCTTACGTGTGCCCCCAACAGTCTCTTCAGACATGTGGTCAGAGGGATTCTGTTATATCCTGAGACGGAGCCCTGGGCCTTGTGCGTGGGGCCCCAAAGCCCTCCTGCGGCTCCCACCTCCCTGGAGGGGACAGTCAAAGCCTTCACTGAGGCCCCCAAGCCTCTGCACGATCCCTCCCCGGCTCCCCTCTCCCCTTGCTTCCTCCACTCCAGCCACAGGGGCCTGGAACCTGCTTTCCCGCCTCCTGGCCTTTGCACAGTCTGCGCCTGCTGTGTGCCATTGTTTCCCCCGCCACCTTTCCACCCGGCTCCTCTGATCTTTCACGTCGTCCACCTGGGGTTAGCTGGATAAGTGTGCCCCGTAGCCAGGTCTGGACCCCGGAACCTGTGAATGTTACCACCTGCACGACAAAGGGACTTGAGGGCTGTGGGTTGTCTGGGTGGGCCGTACGTGTCCTCCCAAGCATCCTCGTAAGAAGGAAGCAGAGGGAGACCTGACTGCAGACGAGAAGGGGACCTGCGGACAGAAGCGGAGCCGGGAGTGGCGCAGCCGCAAGCTGAGGAGGGCTGGCAGCCGCCAGACACCGCGAGAGGCTGCAAGCGAGAGGCTGCAAGCGAGGAGCCACCCAGCTAAGCCGTCCTGGGTTCTTGACTCACAGAAACTGCAAGACGATAGAGGTGCTGAGTGTTAGGGTGATTCGTCAGGAGTGGATTTCCCCCTGGAGCTTCCAGGAGGAACCAGCCCGCCGACACCTTGGTTTTAGCCCCGTTGGCCCCCTTTTGGACCCCTGCCTTCCAGAACCACCGGAGAATAACTTTCTGCTCTTTCAAGCCCACAGGTTTGCAGCACTTGTTACGGCAGCCACAGGAGACTGATACACGCCTTAAATCTCACCCCGCTGGGAGGCTGCTTTGGCGTCTCCGCCTACATTTTATGCTCCGGTGCTTCTCTTGTGGAACCCACGCCTTTCTGACAGAGCCAGACCTGGCCCCCACTCTGCGGACCTGCCCCCACTCTGGGCTGGGGGCTCAGCTGTGCGGCTCAGTATGTGCCCCCGTGACCTTACACGGTACCGGCTTAGGGTGCACACCCAACAGATATTTTCCATCCATTCATCTGTCCTTCCATCCATTTACGTAACAAGTATTTATTCAGCACTGATTGCTTGCCTGGCACTGTTCTTAGAGCCTGGGGGTGCAGGCGGTGATTCTGCTCTTGGGGTGACCCTTATTACAAACTGAATGTTTTCCCCAACCCCTCAAATTGTTACGCCGAAGTCCTACCCCGCAACGCGCCTCCGTGTGGAGACAGGGCCTACGGGGAGGTAACTAAGTTACGAGAGGTCCAGAGGGTGGGCCCGGATCTGAAAGCACCGGTGTCCTCAGCAGCAGAGACACCGGAAAGCCTGCCCCTGCTCTGTCCCTGTGAACCCACCAAGAAGGGGATGTGTGAACAGGTGTTGAGAGGGCGGCCGCCTGCCAGACACGAGAAGGGGCCTCGGAATGAGACGTGCCGCACATGTGCGTTGGCGCCTTAGACCGAGGCTGGCAGCATGCAGGACTGTGAGACACACATTCTGTCGTGTCAGTCACCTGGTCTGTGACCGAAGCTGACCAGGGCCCTCGCCAGCATTCCTTGTCTGTCTGCTGGCTCTTTCGTTTTAATCAGTGCAACCGCGGTGGTTTCCAAATACGCATCTGCCACAGCTTCTTCAACAATCGTCCCTTCGGAAGGTGGAGGCCAGTTCCCGTCCCATCCAGCTGGACCCAGCGGCTTGCTTCTAGCAAAGGGAATATGGTGACGATGACTGCCTGTGACTTCCCAGAGAAGTCGTTGCCACTGCAGGGAGACATCCACGTGGCGAGGAACCCAGGCCTCCTGCCAGCGGCCAGGAGAGTGGGCCGGGCAGTGGGTCCTCCAGGCCCAGCCAAGCCTGCAGGTGACTGTAGCCCAGCTGCCACCTGCACTGCGCCCGGCTGAGACACCCTGAGCCGGAGCCACCCAGCTAAGCCACCCCGAGGTTCTTGACTCACAGAAACTGCGAGATAAAGGTGCTGAGTGTTAGGCTGATTTGTCAGGTGGCGGTCTGTAAGTAACGTAATAGCTCCAAAGTATGTTTTTGCCAGCGGGTAGGGCAAGTCTCCTTATTGTTACTACTGCTTCTACTATCCGCTGGGCACATACTGTGGCCCAAGCACGGATTGGGGTGACCGATGCGTCCGCAGTGAACCAAAGGGAGAGAACTGCTGCCTCACGGAGTTCGCAGTCCCGTGGAGGAGCCAGGTGACGGGCAGACAGAGAAGGGAAGGTACAGTGTGGGCGGGTGTGGCGGAAGTGCCGTGAAGGGCAAGGCTAGACGTTGGCACGGAGACCTCAGCAGAGCGATTCCACAGGTAGCTATGGAGAGGACCTTCCTGGCAGACGGCAGGCTAGTGCAAAGGCCCTGAGGCAGGATCTGCTGGGTTTGGAGTGAAGTGAGCGGAGCAGGGTGTGCCCTGGGACCTGAAGGGGACATAATTCCAGAAATGGGAACTTACCTCTGGGGGGGCNGATCTGAAAGCACCGGTGTCCTCAGCAGCAGAGACACCGGAAAGCCTGCCCCTGCTCTGTCCCTGTGAACCCACCAAGAAGGGGATGTGTGAACAGGTGTTGAGAGGGCGGCCGCCTGCCAGACACGAGAAGGGGCCTCGGAATGAGACGTGCCGCACATGTGCGTTGGCGCCTTAGACCGAGGCTGGCAGCATGCAGGACTGTGAGACACACATTCTGTCGTGTCAGTCACCTGGTCTGTGACCGAAGCTGACCAGGGCCCTCGCCAGCATTCCTTGTCTGTCTGCTGGCTCTTTCGTTTTAATCAGTGCAACCGCGGTGGTTTCCAAATACGCATCTGCCACAGCTTCTTCAACAATCGTCCCTTCGGAAGGTGGAGGCCAGTTCCCGTCCCATCCAGCTGGACCCAGTGGCTTGCTTCTAGCAAAGGGAATATGGTGACGATGACTGCCTGTGACTTCCCAGAGAAGTCGTTGCCACTGCAGGGAGGCGTCCACGTGGCGAGGAACCCAGGCCTCCTGCCAGCGGCCAGGAGAGTGGGCCGGGCAGGGGGTCCTCCAGGCCCAGCCAAGCCTGCAGGTGACTGTAGCCCAGCTGCCACCTGCACTGCGCCCGGCTGAGACACCCTGAGCCGGAGCCACCCAGCTAAGCCACCCCGAGGTTCTTGACTCACAGAAACTGCGAGATAAAGGTGCTGAGTGTTAGGCTGATTTGTCAGGTGGCGGTCTGTAAGTAACGTAATAGCTCCAAAGTATGTTTTTGCCAGCGGGTAGGGCAAGTCTCCTTATTGTTACTACTGCTTCTACTATCCGCTGGGCACATACTGTGGCCCAAGCACGGATTGGGGTGACCGATGCGTCCGCAGTGAACCAAAGGGAGAGAACTGCTGCCTCACGGAGTTCGCAGTCCCGTGGAGGAGCCAGGTGACGGGCAGGCAGAGAAGGGAAGGTACAGTGTGGGCGGGTGTGGCGGAAGTGCCGTGAAGGGCAAGGCTAGACGTTGGCACGGAGACCTCAGCAGAGCGATTCCGCAGGTAGCTACGGAGAGGACCTTCCTGGCAGACGGCAGGCTAGTGCAAAGGCCCTGAGGCAGGATCTGCTGGGTTTGGAGTGAAGTGAGCAGAGCAGGGTGTGCCCTGGGACCTGAAGGGGACATAATTCCAGAAATGGGAACTTACCTCTGGGGGGGCCTTAACTTTCTTTTCTGGGGAATGGGTGGGCTGACACTGGCTTCTCAAGGTCCCCGTGGGAACTCAGGGAACTCCCACCTGTGACCAGCTGCCCCGGGAGGACGCCCTTTGGCTGCCTTGGCCTCTTTTGACGCAGCACCGTGCGTCAGGAAAGGCTGGAGCTGACCAGACTCCCTGCCTGGTTCCCAAAGACTGGCCCTGGCACCCTGGTGCCAGGCACACTCCCTGCTTCTCCTCATTGTTCTTCTTCTTTTTCCCTCTCCTCCTCCTCCTTTACCTCCTCTTTTCCATTCCCTCTATCCACTTTCTCCCTCCTCCTCCCTGTCTCTCACCCTCCTCCCCTCTCTCCATCCCGAATCAACATTCCAGCCCAGGGGAGAAAAACAGGGCAGATTTCCTTCCTCTCCCTGGCGGGGCTCCAGACAGTGACTGGACCATTGTGCATTCTGGCCCCAAGGTCATTCCTACCCCTCCTCCCTGCTCTTTCCCCTCAGGAGGGTTACTTGAGAAAAGGCACCTAGGGGGAGGGGGAATGGGACAGAGAGAGGGGGGGAATGGGAGGCCCAGACTAGCTCCCAGCCACGACCCCAGCCCCTTCAGCCTTGTGGCTTTGAGCAGGGATGGGTCAGGAGGACAGGAAGGTGCATGTGTTTGTGTGTGGCAGGGCACACTATTGTAGCCTCAGCCCTCAGTCTGCCACCTGCTGTGTGATGCTGGGCCAGCTCCCGCCCCTCTCTGGGCTAATTCCTGGTCCCACAACTTTCTGGCTGACTGACCTTCAGCAAGTCACCTCCTCCTCTTTGTGCTCCTGTCCTTTTCCTGTCAAACGGTCCCTGCACCTGGATCCCCCAACTTCCCCACGGACAAAAGTGACCCAGGCTGTTCATTTTCAAAGTGCGTCTTCCAGGTCCCTTCCCTAGAGAAGCAGAGTTCCTAGGCCCCCTGTATTTTTTAATGAGCAGCTAGGAGATGGGGTGGGGGGTACGG
Organism: Sturnira hondurensis; assembly: GCF_014824575.4. NCBI lineage: Eukaryota > Metazoa > Chordata > Mammalia > Chiroptera > Phyllostomidae > Sturnira > Sturnira hondurensis. Next base: position 139,104 of record NW_028073651.1, on the reverse strand, counting down.
CGTCTTCTTTCAAAAGGAGGCTGAGAGGAACAAGGTACAGGATCTGCTCAGAGCTCGTTACCCCCGAACCTGAGATGATTCGCATGTGATTGTAGGAGCTCACACACGTTCATTATCTTTTCTCATAAGGAATTTTTTTCAGCAATTACCTCATTCAAGAACACGCTGTATCCCATAAAGGGAGGCAAACCTGTGTGGTGGGGTTAATTAAGCCCCCCCAGGAAGAAGATGTGGCAGAAAAATTGGTTTTAGCTTTTCCATCTGCCTGTTGCCAAAAGCCCGCCCCTCACTGGGGCGGGTCAAAGGCATTGACCCAGCCCTTGGCTGCTAGACTCTGCCATATTCCCTCCTTTAGTCTTTTCAGCACTCCTACGAGGGGCTCCATATTATTCTTTCGCTTTTACCGGTGAGGAAAAGCAGCATGCCACAGCTAGGAGCGGCCAGCTCAGCTCCCACTGGGCTCTGAGCCTGTGCACTCCACCTCCTGCCTGCTCTGCTGAGGAGCGAAGGGGACTCATGGGCCGGCCCCTCCCCGAGGCAGCCGTGGGAACTGTGGAACCTGGAACCAGGCTCTCGGCTCTCCGTGCCTCAGTTTCCTCTCTGTAAAATGGAGGAATTGGCAGTCGCTCCTCATAAGGGTTGTTGTGGGAATTCATTGGTATCGTGCCTGATGACATCGGCGCTCGAGATACGGGCCCTATTGTTATTTTGCGGTTATTGTTGTTGTTTTTTTTTCTGTGGCAGGAGGGAATTGGACAGCACGGAGGAGGCAGTCAAGGAGACCGGAGATGCCTAGATAGATGGGAGACTCGGCTTTGGGAACATCTGAGCGCTATGTCCCACAGATACGGGATCTGGCTTGACCCAGAAACCTGAGCTGCCTGCTCCTTCTTCCCTCTGCCCCTCCCACTGGCCTCATTCTGCAGCGCACAAAGCAAGCCCCGACTGAATACAACCTCAGTCTTTCCTAATTCCTTGCCACTGCAGCTGTGGCTCCATCCCTTTGGGCTTAGGTGAGAAAGACCATTTAATCCAGCTTGGGACGTAGGAGTTCTAAGGTCTGGCGTGGCTGAGCCTGCCAGCTGCCCACCATTCTTCCTGTCTTCCTCGGGAGCAGGACCCTGATGTTCTTTGGGGCANAGGAGACCGGAGATGCCTAGATAGATGGGAGACTCGGCTTTGGGAACATCTGAGCGCTATGTCCCACAGATACGGGATCTGGCTTGACCCAGAAACCTGAGCTGCCTGCTCCTTCTTCGCTCTGCCCCTCCCACTGGCCTCATTCTGCAGCGCACAAAGCAAGCCCCGACTGAATACAACCTCAGTCTTTCCTAATTCCTTGCCACTGCGGCTGTGGCTCCATCCCTTTGGGCTTAGGTGAGAAAGACCATTTAATCCAGCTTGGGAGGTAGGAGTTCTAAGGTCTGGCGTGGCTGAGCCTGCCAGCTGCCCACCATTCTTCCTGTCTTCCTCGGGAGCAGGACCCTGATGTTCTTTGGGGCAGCAGAGCAGTGTACTCAGGGAAAAGACTCCAATTCCCAGCTTCCCTTGAAGCTAGGGTCCCCATGTGACTAAGACCTGGCCAATCAGATGTAAGTGGAAGTTGTAGGCTAGAACTTCGGGGAATGTTCCTTAATAGGGGCATAGTCCATAAACTGGTGTGGGGCTGTTGTTGCCCCTTGTCCCTTATTTCTACTTCCTGCCTGGAATGTGGATGAGGCGGCTGCGGCTCCAGCAGCCATCTTGGACCACAAGGTGAGGGTGAGAATGGAAGCCCCAAGCTAAGAACCATGGAGGAGAAAGAGAGCTGTGTCCCTAATGACACCATGAAGCCCCCATTTCAGCTCTGAACATTTTGTTTATGGGCACTTTTTTTGCTCTAGCCCTACACGTGTCACTGATTTTTCTACGAACTTGGAGGAGTGGGGAGAATATGGATGTTATTTTTTCATCTGGGGCTGAATAGTGCTGGGATGAAGAACATGGAGTCAAATTTATCCTCAGTTCCTAGGGGTGTTATTGCTTGGAAGCCTCATATTGGAGAGCACTGATTTAGAAAATAGCTTCCAAACTCTTAGTGCCCCCTGGAGGGCGGGGTAACAGAGTTAGTGGACAGGACTTTTGGCTCTCTCCTTCCTTTATTGGCCAGAATTGGTCACATGGCCACCTGTAGCTGCAAAGCAGTCTGGGAAAGTGAGGACCTGACATTTCTAATTTCTTTCATGGGAAGCAGTGCCTGACAGAGGAGAGGGGAGTAGCTGCTGGGGAGCAATCCACAGAACCTGCCATACTTTCTCTCTCTCTCTCTCTCTCTATTTTTTTTCTCTCAATGTATATTTATTGGGACAGACTGACCCTCCACCTCAACCAGAGCAACCTCTCTTTTATTTCACGTATTAGTTCGTGTCTCACATCACACTTGCAAAAAGTTTGTCCATTTCTTTGGCATTTTCAAAGAATCAGCTTTAGATTTTACTGACCAACTCTGATCTTGTTTTATATTTTGTCCATTTTTGCTTTTATTCTCAATTCCTTACCTTTTTCCTTCAGTTTATTTCATGAACTTTTTCTAGTTTCTTCAATGGAAAGCTTATTTGGTTCACTTTAAAAGTTTTTTCTGGGAGCACGGGGATGGGATGGGATGGGAGTAATAGACAGAAAACTGTACTTGAAAAATAATTAAATAAAAAAATGGAAAAAAAGTTTTTTCTTTTATTACTTTCAATGTATTTAAGCCTGGAAGGCTATCATTCTCCCTCCAAGTGTGGCTTTGGCCATATCCTACAGATTTCTATGTTAGTGTTTTCACTGGCATTTGATTCTGATTGATTTTGCAATTTTTTGTTCTTAGTTTGGTTTAATATTTATTTTATTTTTAATATTTTTAATTGTATTTTTCCGTTACCATTTATCCCCCTATACCCTCTTCCATCTACACCCACCCCCTGCATATTTTGCATTTTTATGGCCCCTGTAATCTAAATATTATTTAAAATTGAGGAATTGTTTTCAAGTGTGTAGAAATTTGGGGGGAGGGAAGGCTATAGCTTTTGAACTGATACCTGCTTTTATTTCATGGCTATTAAAATAATATATTGACCTATGATGTAAGCTTTGCATTTGAAGAAAAGGCTCTGAGACTAATAAAATGGTTTGGAAAAGTCTAGTCTACCTTAAGTCCATACCCTGGACAAACTGAGGGTCTAGTGACTCCATGACAAGTGTGAGATTATGGCCCAAGTTTTAAAACTCATTCTGGCGATCTTTTACCACTCATCATCCCTCCTCAACATAGCCATCCTCAGAAAGGCTGTCTTGAAAGTTTCCAGGAAATCTCTGTACCAGCCTTTTCCTACCCAAACCTCTCTTTCTCCCCCAAGCCACCACCATTTCTGGCCAACATCAAGAGTCTCTCTCTAATGGGGCATCTTGGCTGGGTGGAGCCTGCGGCTCACCAGAGGCGTTAGCAGGCACATTCTCTCTGGCTCCTGCTCCCCTGATCTCTCCTCTCACCCAGCCTCTGCCTCATTTGCATTCATTTATTCACAGGGTCCTGTCCTTTGCATAAATGGCTTTGCTTCAGGCCTGGGAGATGGAGTGATGTACAGCATAGGGGAGGGCCATGTCCTACAGAGCCTGCCTCTGTTTGGTGTCCCCTGGAGGGGCGGACTGTGACCCACTGGGAGGCAGGACCCTCAGATAGAACCTGGGGAGACCAGTTGCAATATTAAGCAGTGGGGGCTCCAGCCTTGTGATCTGAGCACCCCTCTGCATGCATGCACCCAGACGGAGAGGAATGGGTGGGGAAGGAAGCGGGGGCGGGGGGGGGAGGGGCGTCCCAGGAAATGGCAGGGCCGGCAATGATGGAAGCAGAGGCCGACACACACGTGTGTTAACCAGGACGTTTATGGCCTCCCTGGCTCCCCGACAGCTCAGGGACAGAGTAGGGCCCTGTTGGCTCTAACTCTATGGTGGAAGCAGGAGGACAGAGGACCAAAGCCACGGTGACCCTCCCTCCGCTCGCGGGGAGGGCGTGCGCAGGATGGCACCAAGAGCTCTTTTCTCTGGAGGCATCCGGGTCCACGCCGTTACTCCAGGGCTGCGGTGGAGGATGGGGCAGAGGGTGGAGCGGGCCGTCAGGGAGGTAGAGGAGCCGACCCCGGCGCCCCCACCCCTCCTGCCGCCCTGCCCGCCCCCGGCCTCCCGGCGGCCCCACCCGCCCCACGCTCAGCCTGCGCCAGGTTCAGGTTCAGGAAGGTGGCCTTGGTCCTCGTGCAAGGGAGAGAGGCTGACTGTGAGAAGAGAGACAGGTGAAAGGGAAGCCTGGGGCTTCACGGGGGGGTGGGCTGCTGTCGCTGGACAGCATTCTCCCCCCACCCCCACCCCCCGACACTGACCCGGAAAACCAGGGCTTGGTCAGTGAATGGGTGAAAGAGGTGTCTGCCAGCAACTGGGCGCCTGATCGGGGAAGCTTCAAGTCTGAGGGAGGGAGGCACTGTCTCTGACTCAGGGACGTGGCTTCTGAGAGTGCCTGGTCTGAAGGGGGAGGCCAGGCCCCCGCCTGGGATGACCTAGTCCACGGTGCCCCAGAGCTCCTGCCCTAATGGGTGAAACTTGGCCTTGCCTCTGGGACGTGGCCTCTCAGACCTGTGGAGGGTCTGGAGACACTCAGTGTTAGGGAGACCCGGTCCCCAGCTCTGGGAGCCCCCAGTCTGATGGGGGAGACACTGTCCCTGGCTCTGGGAGCCCCCAGTCTGATGGAGGAGACACTGTCCCTGACTCTGGGAGCCCCCAGTCTGATGGAGGAGACACTGTCCCTGGCCCTGGGAGCCCCCAGTCTGATGGAGGAGACACTGTCCCCAGCTCTGGGAGCCCCCAGTCTGATGGGGGAGACACTGTCCCTGGCTCTGGGAGCCCCCAGTCTGATGGGGGAGACATGGTCCCTGGCTCTGGGAGCCCCCAGTCTGATGGAGGAGACATTGTCCCTGACTCTGGGAGCCCCCAGTCTGATGGAGGAGACATTGTCCCTGACTCTGGGAGCCCCCAGTCTGATGGAGGAGACACTGTCCCCAGCTCTGGGAGCCCCCAGTCTGATGGAAGAGACACTGTCCCTGGCCCTGGGAGCCCCCAGTCTGATGGAGGAGACACTGTCCCTGGCCCTGGGAGCCCCCAGTCTGATGGAGGAGACACGGTCCCTGGCTCTGGGGCTCCCAGTCTATTGGGGAGACACGGTCCCCAACACCTGGGAGTCCTCAGGCTGATGGGGAGACACAGTCACCAACATCCGGGAATTCCAAACTGGTGAAAGAGACCTGGTTCCTGACCATCGGGAACGCCCAGTCTGGTGGAGGAGACGCAATGCCCACCACCCGGAGACCTCCATGCTAATGAAACAAGTCATTCCCATTTCAATTTGAGAGGTAAGTTCCACCCTGTGCTGGTAGCAGGTCTGTCCTCACTCTCACTGTGATGCAAAGGATGGGACATGGTCCCCATTGTCCAGGATACTCAGCGGAAGGGGGCAGCATGATCCACCCCATTTCGGTCCCTCTAGTCTGCCTGATGGGAGGTAGAGTCCCATTACTAGCCCGTCTCCCCAGTAGGGCGGTAGATACAGTACTCTCTGTGTTTTAGGGCCAGCTCGTCTGTGGGATAAAGGATGCCCTACCCTCAGGCTATGTCCCCTTTTTGAAACGCTCAGTCTGGTGTGCCTCTTGTGAGAGAGAGGAGGCATGGAAGCCCCTGTAGCAGCTGTGAGTTTGACAGACGAGGCCTGTCTGCCCCTGGTCTGGGTCATCAGTGTGACCGAAGAGCTCCTCTGGGGACCCCCAAGTCAGATGGAGGAGACCAGGTCCCTTCTCGCGGTCAGGTGGGGAGGCATATCTGTCCTTGATCTATGTCCCCCCAGCCTTACGGAGGGGGTCAGAGGCCCCTTTCGGGAGCCCCCGTCTGGAAAGAGGCGCCCTCCGACCCTCCCCCTCCCGCATACTCACGGGCCACCTGCAGCTCCAGTTCCAGAGACTCCGTCTTGCCCTGCAGGGTGACTGTCTTGAGTGTGTAGCGGCCGGCATCCGTGAGGTTCAGCTTCTGCACCAGCAGCGAGCAGTTGGCGAAGCCCACCTCCCGGCCTGTGTGCGCGGGGCCTGCGATCCAGTTCCCCGACGGCAGCTGGCTGAGCAGCCGGTTGGGCTCGGAGGCAGGCCCGCGGTACCAGGCGTAGACCAGCAGGTCCTTGGGGTAGCCCTGCACCGTCAGCGTCACGTCCTGGCCCTCCGTGGGCTTGCTGGGCACCGGCACGATGGACATGGCCACCACGGCCGCTGGGGAGAGAGCGACGGGGGCGCAGGGTCAGCTGGGCCTGCGCAGGGCACAGTGTCCCCTTCCCACCCCCAGACGGCTCATCGATGCTTCCCCCCAGCTGGCTGGCGCTCCTGCATGCAGGGTTCTAAGAAGGAGACAGAGGAAGGTGACTTGTGGTGGAGGTGTCCCTACAGTGCCTGTCAGGGGGCCGTGTCTCCCCCGTTAGACTAAAAATTTCCAGACTTTGGGGGGTTTCTCTCCCAGGAAACCGAAGGACCCTAGAGGACAAGGTCATGTCTCCTCCATCAGATTGAAAATTCTCCCAATAGAAGGGCCATGGTTTCCCTGTCGGATTGGAAATTTTAGAATATGGGGGACCGTGTCTCCCCCATTTAAAAGTTTTTATTAAAAAAAAACTGACTGGGAATCGAACCCGCAACCTTCTGGTTACAAGACGATGCTCCAACCAACTGGGCAGCACCGGCCAGGACATTGTGCCTCCCCCATTAGATTGGAAATTCTCAGAACACGGGGGCCGTGTTTCCCCCATCAGATAGTTGGGAGTTGTGCACCCCAGGTTGTGCCTCTTCTGCCCAACTGAGAGACCTCAGAAGGTAGGGGCTACAGTCTCCCACCAGGTCGAAAGAGCCCAGCGGGTCGGAGGCATGTCTCCTCCATCAGACAGCATGTTCCAGACTGTGGGTTAGGTCTTTCCAATCAGCCCGGAAAAGCCCAGAGACTGGATTAGGGTATGACACTAGAAATTCCTAGAGGGTGGGAGGTCTCTACTCCCCCATCAGATTGGGAGTACCCCAAAGGGGGGGAACCGTGTCTCCCCCACCGGACTAGGAATTCTAAGAAGTAGTAAATAAAAATGGCCGCGTCTCCTCCATCAGAATGGGAAATCTCCCTAAGTGTGCTCCGTGTCTCCTCCATCAGACCTGCATCTCCCCCCTCCAGGTCGGGAGAGGGTGGTGTCTCCGTTTTCCTCTGTCTCTTTCCTGGCACCTGCCACAGGGTTGCCGACAGTTCAGGAGGCCGTTTGGGGCACTGTGCCCACTCCCTGTACGTACCTGCGTACCTTGGGCCCCCCCACCCCCCGCCACAGGCAGGGCTTGGGGAGAACACCCGAGGTCATCTGGCCCACCCCCCTGTCTCCTGCCAAGACCAGCTGCCAGGGCCCAGGTGGGGTGGGGCGGGAGGTGCACTTACCTTTGGGGATGTCATTTCTGCTTTGGGTGAAAGAGGATCCACCCTTTGGATGAGACCCAGCCTGTTAGGAGGAGGGAGGGGCGGGGGAGGGAGGGGAGGACTGTTCCCTCTGTCCCCAGGGAATGGTGGCCACTTGGGAAGGAACCAAGGCAGAATGAATCAGACCCCAGCATTCAATGCCACCATCCCCAGGGGATGCAAAAATGTCCCCTGAGGATCCTGATGGCTCTGAACACACCAGCTGTGTCCGCACTACCCAAAGCCCCCAGGGCATCTGAGGACAGGGATCAGAAAATGCCTCCCCAGCTGTGTTTTTCCATTTGCCAACAATTGGCTCTGATTTTCCGGGCGTACGTGCTCGGGCGCACCGTCATCTGGGCCAGATAACGGGGCGATCTGGTCGGCCACCCAGAACCTCAGCTGCCTGTGCGGCAAGGAGTGCGCCACGCCCCTCGGCAGCTGGGGACTGAATTTAGAACGGGCGCGCCCGCGCGAGGGGACAGATGAATGTTTTGCCATTCTCGCCGAGGCGAAACGTGGGGCATCTGACCCATTTCTCGCTTTGCCACCCTTCAAGGAGGAGAGTCAGATCTGTCGTTTGTTTTCCAGGCGCCTGGGAGGCGCTGTCTCCACGGTCCCCTGCAGGGGGAGGGGGTCCACCTGACTCGCCCCTCCGCTCAGACAGACCCCAGCGTTCGCTCCCTTTCCAGACATGCCGGCTGGGCAAGCGGTGGCCTGTGGGTGGCGCCACCAAACCCGCGCAGTCCCACGGGGCCTCCGCGCGGAGGGGGTGGTGGGCGGGCCTGGCCGGGCCTGGCCGGGGCGACTCACCAGAGAGCTTGACCACCACCGAGGCCGAGCCGGAGAGCAGGGTCTTGGTGTTCTTAGCGATACACGTGTAGGTGCCCTCCTGGGCGGCGGTCATGCCGCTGATGTTGAGGTGGTCTCGGTCGTTCTTTAGGGCCCGCCCGTTCAAGGCCCACACGTACTCGGGCTCCGGGCAGGACCGGGACACGCACCACAGCGTGAGGGACGCGTTGAAGTCGACTTTGATGGTGCAGCCCGTGCGGGGGATGGAATCCTGCACGATGGCCACGCGTTCCGGGCCGACTGTGGGGGCAGCAGCGAGAGAAAGACGGGGCAGTAGAGGCAGAGGAGAGGGGAGGTGGGCACCCCTGGCTTCCTTTCCACCAGGCTGGGGCCCTGGGAGGATCTGGGCCTAGTGGAGGGAGAGAGCTCTGGCCTGTTGGAAGCCCGCATGGATGGCTAACTCGCTTTAGGATCTCCAGACCCACTTTCCTTCTCAGTGCGGGTGTGGGGGTGTGGGTGTATGGGTGTGTGTGTGTCCCAGTTTCTCTTCTGTAAAAGGAGGGTGTTGAGCCAGACTAAATGTCGAGATTTTTTTTTTAATCTATGGCTCCATTAAAAAAAAAGTCTAGATGATTGGTTTCTGATAAGGCCGTCTAAGAGTCTGGAATTCTAAGGCTCCGAGAGTGATGCTGTCAGGTTCTAAGATTCTAAGCTTCTAGAGATCTATGCTTCTAAGATGCTAGGAGAGTGTGGCTCTAAGATTTTAGAATCAAATGCTAAGATTCTAAGAATCTCTGCCTCTAGAATTACTAGGATCCTCAGAGTCTAGAATCCCATGCTTCTCAACTCCAGAATTCCTTGGTTTTAGGATTCTAGGCTCTAAGTTTTTCTACAGCGCCGGCCCTCGAGTACCTCAGCGGTTTATTTCCCCCGGATTCCACGCCGCTTGCGGATGGGCCGCCCCTGGCAAGGACTCCGTGCTTTGGTGGTGTTTATATCTCCCTTCCCTCCTCCCTTTCCCAAACCAATCACTCCACTGTCCCTTCCCTGCAAGTACTGCTTCCAATGGAAGGGTCATTTATTCCAAAAGTGCTGCTAGTCTTTTTTTTTTTTTTTTTGCTGCTAGTCTTTAGGAGGTAGATCAAGTCCGTCTACAGAGGGTTCCCTGGTACCTAACCCCAGCAGGCCCAGTGTTTGCCCTTGGGCGCCCTCTCTTGGTCTCAGTTTCCCCACCTGCGCGGCTCGGGCCCTGGGTATCTCTAGCGGGGCCGGGAGGACTCACAGTACACGGTCAGGTTGATGGGCTCGCTGCGGCTGACGCTGACCGGGTTCCAGACCTCACACTGGTAGGCTCCGGCCTCCTCCCTGCGGATGCCGTGCCGGGTCAGCACCCGGCCGTCGGCGGACAGGCCGAGGCGGAGGGTGATGGGCAGGGCCTCGCCGTTGAAGAACCATCGGACCTCGGCGGGGCTGGGGCTGCTGCAGAGCAGGCGCAGGGTGTCTCGCCGCTCCACCAGCTCCGTGTCGTTGGCCATGACCACAGGCCGGGCCAGGATCTCTGTGGGGCAAGAGACAGAGGGGGAGGGCGCCGGGCACCGCCTGCTCCCAGGGGCGCCCCCTCCTCAGTCAAGGGGCATGGCTGGATCCTGGTGGTGCCCCTGTGACCCCAGCAAGAGTGGCAAAGAATGGGATAAAAGGCAGGTGTAATCCTGGATGCCATCCTGAAGGAGGAGAGCGTTTTCATGTTATCTAAGATTTTTTTTTAATGGCTTTATTTATTTATTTTTTTTAATTTAAGGGGTTGGAAAAGAGGTGGGAAGGCTCGGCTGGGGAAGAGGAGGTCTGGGTGGTGTCTCACCATAGACCCGCAAGCGGCCGTGGCCCACCTCCGTCTGAAGCTGCCTGTTGAGAGTCTGCAGGATGTAGGTGCCCGAGTGCCCAGGCAGAGCACCGTGGATGTCCAGGCTGCCATCGGGGCGCACAGCCTCCCGCCCGGTGTGGGCCGGGCCGGGGGTCTCATCGCCTGTGCTTACGATGTAACTGGCCACCAGGTAAGCCAGGTTGATGGAGGGCCCCGCGTACCAGTTGTAGGCAAGCTCCTCCCCCGAAAGCCCACGGACCACCAGCGTGATGTTGTCCCCTTCTGCCGGCTTGTCAGGCTCCGGGGTGATAGTGATCTCGGCCCCTGTGCTCAGGAACACGGCTGAAGAAACAGGGTCAGAGGGGCTGGGTGAGTCAGGTTTGGCCGGGGTCCCTGCGCGAGATGTGGGCGGCTGACCTCTGTGTTCCGGGGGCATCGTGAGTGCTCAGTGAACCTTAGCCAGGCGCAGGCCCTACGCCCTGGGGAGGCTCTGCGTGCTCCGAGGGCTGAGTTCGACCGGCTGTTTTGAGGATCTAGCCCTAAGGCTTTGCCAAGCGCAGGGCCCACACGCAGCCCGTGGGGCCTTGGGTTTCGTGGGACCCAGGGGGTTTTCCGGCTGTGAGAGTCATCAAACCGAGTCTCGCAAGACCAGGCTGGCTCCTCCAGCCCCTTGGCCGCGGCTCCCCGGTCCAGGGCTCTTCCTGCGCTTCCCCATCGTTAACCTGCTCCACCCCTTTCTTCTAAACAGGACAGGTGAGCTCCAAACCCGAGCAGCTGGTCGGGGCTGCTTGGGTCTGAGCTATGTGGGTTCCCCGGAACGAGCGCTCATGCAAGAAGTACTCCCGCACTTGGCCCGGTTTCCGGTACTTTCCAGGCTAGCAGATCTGGGCTAGGAGGGAGGGCCCTGGGGCTAGCGCTCATCCCTGCCACTTTCTGGCTGTGTGACCCGGGGCAGTGAGTCAACCTCTCTGAGCCTCAAGTATCAGGTGCAGTGGGGGTCACAAGTGGGCCTCCTTGTTAACGCTCCAGAGTGGGCGTTCACACAGGAGAGCATGGAGAGCACCTCCAGGTGCCGTAGCCGGCATGGGTAACGCTGCTTCAGATGACCTTCCAGTGACCCTGTGCGCTGGGCCCACTTCACAGACCAGGACACCGAGGCTGAGAAGGGACAGGCAACTGCCCAAAGCTACCTCCTCAGGGGTTAGAAGTCACCCTACTTAAGCTTTCAGACCCCGTAAGGGTTTACTACGTGAATAAAGGCGCAACTGTGGCTCCCTCGCCCCAGTTCATGCTCCCGTCTTAGAAATCCCCACACTCCACCCTGCCACCCTCTCTGGGTGGCTGAGCCGGCTTGGCTCATGCGGGTGCCTCTTGGAGCCCGTGGGAAGCAGAGATGCCCTCCCTACCCAGCATGCTGGATGGCTGCTCACACCTTCCCTCTCCTGGCCAGCTGGGATCCCCTACCACCCTGAAGCCACCGGGGGCTGGGGTTCTGGGGGGCAGCATTCTCGCTCACCGCTGAGGAGGAGCCAGCTGCACCCGGTCAGCGCCATCTTTCACCCCAAACCTGGGTCTTGGAGATGGTGCTGCTGGTGTCCAATGCTCTGAGGCCCGTCCTGGTTGGGGCTTGGCTCCGTCTGGCGCTGGACCTGGGAGGGTTCGGCGATTTGGAGCCGGGGGAGATCACCTGAATTTGGAGGGATCGATTCACCAAGGATCTGGGGCCCCGTTTGGGTACCAGGGCGGGCGTGGCAGGCACGGGCCAGGGGCCACGACCTGGCCGGGCCTCCTGGGGCACTGCCTAACCTTTTTTTGTGCCGAGGGCCAGGGTTTGGTACCAGGAGGCGAACCAGGTCGCCAGGGAGGGGGGGCAGCGGGGGAAGGTTTTAGGGCAGTTTTTACCCACGGCCCGGGGCCCTGGCCTCTCTCTGTCCAGCTCAGGGGTCACTGAGGAGTAAAACTAAGCAATAGTAGCGGCCGTTTTCCCAGCATCCCTGCCTGTGGGCGACCTTCAGCTCTCATCTCAGTGGGTGTCCTGTGAGGGGGTACTGTTAGAACCCCCATTCATTTATAGGTGGGGAAACTGAGTCACCGGGCAAAGGCTCTGACTGGCCTAAATTCCGGAAGGGAGAGGCACTTGAACTCTGCTGTGTTTCCGAAATCCCTGCAGAAGGGCCCGAGGCTGCGGACTGCATGTGGGGCTGTGATTCCTGGCCTGCTGCACGGGACCGAGAAATGATGGTGCAGACGCTGCTCAGGGCCGTGCCCCGCGCCCGGCAGAGTGGGGCCCCAACTGGGAGGTCTGGTGGGTGTGACCGTTATTAAAAGTGTGGGCCTGGACCTAATGCCATCGTCCTCCACCTCCATGACTCTGGGCAGGCGCTGGGGCCCACCGGGCCTCAGTTTCCTCATCTGGAAAATGGGAACGTGGTCCGTGCCCCTCTCATAGGGCTGTGCTGGGGATTAAACGAGAAAACGTGTGTACAGTTCTTACAGCAATGCCCAGCCCGGAGCAAATGCCCAGCAAATGGTGCATTCATTCATTCATTCATTCATTTGGCAAATATTACATGAGAATCTGCCAGGCCCTGCTCTGGGCACTGGCGGGTACTGTCCCTGCCTTTGCAAGCTGACATTTGTGGGGTCAACAAAAACTGTAAAATCTCTCCCACATCCAATGGAGGGAGATACATGTCATCTAGAAAAATAAAGCCAACAACGGGGGGGTTGCAATGTTTAAACCGGGGACCAGGGAGGGGACCCGGGAGGGTGCCTCTGGGAAGGTGATGTTGGGCAGAGGTCACAGTGGGGGTTGGTGGGACCCATGCAGGGAAGAGGGATCCCGACAGATGTGTTGTTATCAGTGTCCTGATGGCGTCTGGGTCCTGGTCCCTCTGAGGCCTAGGTGGCCTGCTTCTGGGCAGGCAGCCATACCTGTGGCTCACCTGTCCTGGTTTGTTCCTCCAGAGCCGTGTGTCCTGAGCTGCCCTGGCTGGGCGGGGCTCCGGGAGGGGCAGTGAGAGGTGGGGGTGACCTGGCACCTCCTGCTCCCCCCACCCCGCTGGTGACCTCACCTCACCCTTCCTGGTGCCGCCCAGCCCCCTCCCCCCAGCCCCGGGACCTCATCCCAGTGTCGTTCAGGGTGCCTCCCCCATGTGCCCGGGTACTTCTCGCTCGCCTGTCCCAAGCTGACCTTGGCATCTTCCCCAGATTTGCTCCTCCTCCCCGTCCTCTTATCAGGGGTTGGCGCCACCGTCCACCGTCATTGGGACGCAAAGACTGAGGCCTGGTCCCTGCCGCCTCCATGCACCCCCACCCCCACCCCCAAAGCACCATACCTTATGGCGCCCCCCCTCCTAAACGTTTCTTCCGTGATCGCCTTTCTCTCCCTCCCTGTGGCCCCTGCCCTGGTCCAGGTACCTCCTGCATCCTCTCCTGTCTGGCTCCCCCTCCAACACCTCTGTGGTCTCTGCCCACTGCCCTCCCACCAGGGTGCGCAGAGCCTGCTGTGCATGGCTCTCCAGTGTCCTCGGGAGAAAGCCCAGCTCCTTTCCTTGTCCTGACCCATGTGTCCTTGCCTTATGGGATACCTCTCCCTTCTGGAACTTTCTACTCTAGTTATTCTGTCTCACTTGTGCTCCCGCCACTCAGCATGTCCCCTGCTTCATTGCCTACCCAACCATTCCTCCTCCTCCTCCTCCTCCAGCAAGCCCTCCTGGACTCTCAGGCTGGGTTAAGTGTGCTCTGGGATCCCCATTCCTAACCTGGCCCCCCTGGGTTTTCATTGTCTGGGTGATGGGTCTGTCTCCCCGACTGGACTGTGAGTCCTGGGAGGGCAGGACCAGGGCTGCTGTGGTCACCACTGTGTCCCCAGCACTGCCCAGCCCAGGGTGGGGCACAGAGCAGGGGCTCGGGGAGTATTTGTGGAACCGAACACCGGGTGTGGATGACGCAGAAACAGGAGCCTCTCGGGAGACCGGGTTTCTGGCGATTTGGCTGAGGAGCAGGATGAGGACTCGGCTCCTGGAGGCTTGGGGAGGGACGCGGCTCGCATCCAGACCCCGCCATGGCTCCGCACCGACCCTCTTCTGCTGCCTGCCCCCACCCGCCTCCTCCCTGGTCCCTCGCTGGTGCTCCTGGATGTGAGCCCGCATGCTGGGTCTGACAGACAGCTGCAGTTTCTTGAGCACCTACTATGTGCCAGGCCCAGAGCTGAGCTGAAAGTAGACCAGGCAACCATGGGCAGGGTCCTTTGTTTCTCTGTGAAGCAGCAGGTGGTAGGGGATCATGACCCTGACCTTCCTGAGAGTCCTCTGGGGGCAGGGGAGAGCAGGCGCATGGAGTATGAGTGGGTGGACACCATGGTCCATACACCATTCACCAAACATTTGTGGAGGACCTATCCCATGCTGGGCACTCTGCTAGGTGCTGGGTTACAGCCCGGAACAGACAGACGGATTGCACAGCTGGGAGGATGGAGTGGCTGGGGCGCTGGTTCGTGCAGGGCAGGGAGGAGACATTGCAGGAGGTGACAGGGGAGGAGAGACTTTGTTCAGCAAACTCAAAAAGAGCCCGGCTCTCTGGCTGGGTGGTTCCGTGGGCTGGAGCGTCCTCCGTACACCACAAACAAGTCTGCAGGTTCGATTCCCGGTGAGAGCACATGCCTAGGTTGCAGGTTTGATTCCCGACTGGGAGGCGAACAGGAGGCAATCGACTGATGTTTCCCTCTCACATCGATGTTTCTCTGTCTCTCTACATCAATAAACATATCATCAGGTGAGGACTGAAAAAAAAAGAAGGAATCTGGAGACTTTGCTGGAAATAAATGACAGAGATTTATTCAAGGGTCCTGGCGTTTAGAGACTGGAAACACGGCTAGGCAAGACCCCAGAAGTGCTCTGAAGAAGAAAGCAAAGTGAAAAGCTCTTATAGAGCAAATAAAAGCACATTCTGGAGAAGGATCAGTCCTGCATTCTTAGCCCGAGGGCTGGTCCAGACTGGTTATCAGGCAGATTCAGGTAGCCTGCCTAGAACAGGGGTGCCAGGACGTCTGGTCACGTTGTTCCGGTGGCCTGGATAATGGGTGTCAGGTGGCCTGGGTATGTGAGTCCTGCCAGGGACCATTCGAGGGCCGCCTGGAGGGCCAGATGTGCACCCAGGCACGCATGCGGAACTGGAGAGCCCAGAAACGTTCAAATGCCCCAGCTCCTTAGGGCAAGCGTGGAGTCTCCCCTCCTGCCACCAGCTTCCTAATGTTCCTAATTTCAGCAGCTTGGTTAAAATAACTCCGCTCTAGGTGTTCCCTAGTTCCCCCTTTTTCCTGAGACTCAAGAAAGGAAAACCGCTGCTGATTCTGGGGAAAGAGCATTCCTGGCCGAGGGGACAGCAAGGGCAAAGGCCCTGAGGCAGGGCTGTTTGGGTAAGTGTGAGACCAGTGAGGTTGGAGCCTTTTGCAGACAGGGAAACTGAGGCGCAGGGCCATGGCCTCAAGAGGTTGGGGTGAATGAGTTTTTTTCTCCCCACAACCAACGGGGGGTGGTGGGGGTGGTGGGAGGGGGCAAGGTTCTGTGACCCTGCCCTGTGAGCTCCCCGCCCCCACTCCCTGCCTTCTTATCTTGCCAGCCACCCCATTAGTTCCCGAGGGAGCCAGAGGCTGCCCGGGGCTTCCTCACTCAGTCCACTCGCCCAGGCCCTGCCCATTGGACTCAATCAATATTTGTCAGATAGAAACAGTGCCCTGTGCTCCGTGGCAGGACCCTTGTCCTGGTCTCCCTGTGCGGAGACCTTGAAACCGAGGGGTTGGCTACTAGCATCCTCAGGCTCCTTCCTCCTTCCCTTATCTCTCCAGGGCGAGGCTGGAGGTGCTGCAATGTTGACTCAGGGACCTGACCTCCGGGTGTGGCTTCCTTTGCCGGCTTGGCGAGGTCCGGGCTTGGTCCTGTGGAGGCCGTTCTTGGTGGGGGGAAGACCCCACGTCCCCTGAACTGCTCCCCCTGGGAAGTGCACCCAGACGGGTGTGCAAGAGGGGACGGTGAGTCGAGCCTCACACCTTTGCACAGGCTGGTCCCTTCCTGTGGATATCCATCTCTTCCCCCTCCTCCCCCTCTCACCTCGCTCACCTGGGTTTTTCCAAGCCATTTAATCATTTAACAAATATTTATTGAGCACCCATTATCTGCAGTCTGTGTCAAGGCTACAGGCCACAGCCCCTCCCTTGTGGGGCTAAATCCTACTGGAGCCAGGTGGGCAGTAATGAAACACCTGCTACAGCCTATCCTGTCGGGAAGAGAGCACCATAAAAAATGAACAGGGCAAGAAGGTAGGGAGAGACAGGGGTCACCCTTTTAAGGAGGGAGGGTCGGGGGGGCCTTCCTGAAGCAGAGACCCGAAGGAGGAGAATACCTCCGGGAAGAGGGGTTGTGGCAGAAGGCACAGCAAGTGTAAAGGCCCTGAGGCAGGAAGGTCTTTGGTGAGCGTGTGGACCCCAAGCAGGCTGGTGTGGCTGGAGCTGAGTGTTGGAGGGGACAATGGCCAGAGGTGGTGACATCCCATCCCCCCCCATATTATTTGAAAGCAAATGAAGCCACTATGTTCTTTTATTCATAGATACTTCAGCCTGTATCCCCCACAGATAAGGACTCACTGAAAAAAAGAAACCACCCCACACTCACAGCATCATTATTTCACCTAAAAAGTGAAACAAGAATGAACAATGAACAATTCCTTGGCATCTTCAAATACCCAGTGTTCAATTTTCCAATGGTCTCATAAATGTCATAAGCTTGTTATCAGCTTCACTGGGCGTAATTTCCATCCCAGAAAATTCACCTTGGGCAGCCATCACCCAAATCTAGTTTTATGTTTGTTTTTACCATCACCTGAGGATATTTTTTCATTGCTTTAAGAGAGGAAGGAAGAGAGAGAAACACTGTGAGGGACGGTGGGAGGGGAAGAGAGAGAGAGATCGGTTGCCTCCCATACGTGCCTGGACTGGGGATCAAATCCGAAGTCCTTCAGCTACAGGACAGCGCTCCAACCAAGTGAGCCACACAGGCCGGGGCCCAAGTCTCCCTTTAGAACACTTTCATCACCCTGGAAAATTTCCTCCTGCCAAGATTTCACATGGTTCCATACATCGACGTGTTTGCTTCAGCAGTGGATTGCTTTCCTCACACCGAATCTGCCGTGGAACCCCAGACTGCCCCTCCCCCCAGGTACAGGCAGGAGCCCGCGCGTCCCGGGTCTGTCTCGGGTCTACCTGCGCCAGCTGACCCAGCGACTCTCAGGGGCATTGCCCTTTGCTCACGGAGAGGCTGGATTAGGGAGGGAAGGGTTTTCCCCATGAATCATAATCACTCTCTGTCGCAGCCCAGCCCATTTCCTTCCCCACACGGCCACTTCCTCATCTGCAAAATAAGGAGCCGCAGCCCTGAGAATCAGGTGGTGCCCGTGGACTTGGCGGAAGGGGTGGTGGTGGCGGGCAGCGACCTCTGCTGGGCAGAACCAGGCCTCCTGGAGGTCTCTGCCTAACGTAGCCCCGTGCCCGAAATTCCACCCTCAGCGATAGCTCGTCGGGGTGAAGCCTGGCGCTCTGCTCCAGGCCCTCTTGTAAAGAGCAGAGCCCTCCGCTTGGACACACAGACCCCAGCGTGGTCTGCGGGCGTGGCTTACATGTTGGTCTTTCTTTCTCTCAGACAGGGAACAAGCAGAAGGTAGAGCTTGGGTGTTAAAAGACTTGGATTCCAGTCCCAGCTTGTCCACTTTCGCCCTGACTCAGTCTCCTCATCTGTGAAACAGGGATAATACAGTTTTTCCCTCACAAAATTGCTTCAGGGATAAAACAAGTGAGTAAATGGAAAGAGATCTGCACAGTGCATGGTGTATACAGTAAGTGCTCAATAAATGCTTATTATTCATTATTGTTCCATTGGGTCCCAGATCACCTCCCCTCCCTAGACTGCATGCTACCTGAGAGTAGGAGGTGTTCTGGTTTTATCTCCATGTCTCTAGTGACTGATTGGGCTCATTCAACTGAGTGTGGTATATAATAGTTGCTTAATAAACGCTTGCCAGTGAGTGAATGGAGGCTGCTAGGTACAGGAAGAGAAGGATCTAGATAATGAGAATCCACACACATTCACTTAATCCACAGGTATTTCTCAAGCCCCTCCCCTGTGCCTTCCCCCTGCTGGGTGGTGTTGGGACCCATTAGTGACAGAGGCAGGCCCTGCCCTTCCAGGGCTCAGTCCTGCACGGAGACAAACCTGTCTCCAGACAGAAACAACCCAAAGTAAGCAGGCCTGAGGTGGAAAAATGCAGGGGAGACCTGACCCAGCTTGGAGGGCTTCCTGGAGGAAGAGGTGTCTAACCTGAAACCCAGAGGATGAATGGAGGTGGGTGGGGCAGTCAGAGTGGAGGGGTGTGTCCATGGACATACTCCAGCAAAGGGAACAGAACGTGCAAAGACCTGGAAGAAGGTCGGTTTGGTGGACCACAGGCCACAGGGTGGGGGTGAGAGGCAGGGGGAGCTGAGAGGTGAGGCTGAGGGGCCCCTAGGAGCCAGACCTCACAGGGACTTGAAGGCTGTGGTGAGAAGTCTGGACTTTGGGGACACTGGGGAGCCATAGATGGTTCTGAGCAGTGTTGAGTCGGGGCCTTAGAAAGATCCCTTGGACTGTCTTGTGGTGGGAGAGTGTCAGGGGCAGGAAACCAGGTGGAGACTGGGGAGGGGACTGGGAGAAAGAGCTTGGCCCAGGGCTGGCCTCTGGAGACCAGGGAACACACCGTTCAGGGAACTTAGGTGGCAGTGTCTGCCCCAGTGACAGCAAGCGAAGGAGGTGCCCGCGTTTTAGGCCTGTGCAGCTGGGTGGACTCTCTGTGTGCCCAGAAGGGCAGAGGAGGGGCAGGGGCTGGGGGCAGGTGCATGGAGAGCAGCCTCACGCAGCCAGGGCGCCAGTTGGTGTGTCTGCCGCGGTCCTCTGCTGCCCCCTTCTGGCTCCGCATTGACTGCGGTCCCGCCCGCAAGTCAGGCAACAAGAACAGGATCCAATAAACCCAAACCCTAACCAGTGATAACAGAAGACGTTCCCCTGGCCCGCGGGGCTGCAGGGCACACCACCTTTGTGGTCCCCTGTCCCACCCACCCGTCGGACCCGGGTCTCCGTCTGCCTTCTTCTGCCAGCCAACACGTAGCCCTGAACTCCAGGCGGGCGCCCCAAACCCTGCGGTCTTCTTTCTTTTATAATAAAACAGTTTCGTTGGGATATAATTCACATACTGTAGAATTCCCCCATTTGAAGTGCACAGCTCAATGTTTTTAGTATGTGCGTAGGGTTGTAAAACCATCGCCACAATCAAATTTAGAACCTGTCCATCCCACCCCCCACCCCCCTCCGAAGGAGCCCCGTGTCAGTCACTCCCCGTTCCTCCCTCGTGGCCCCTGGAAACACCGATCTGCTTCCTGCCTCTGTGGATTTGCCTATCCTGGGCATTTCATATAAGCGGAACCCTACAGAATGTGGCCTTTTGTGTCTGTCCTCCTTCACCTAACAACGTTCCCTGTGGTAGCATGATCCGCATTTCATTCCTTTGCTGAGGCTGAATAATACTTCGCGGTCTAGATAGAGCACATTTTGTTTATCCTTCCGACCGCCGATGGACACTTGGGCCGTTTCCACCTGTTGGCCATTATGAATAATGATGCCGTGGACATCTGCGTACAAGTTTTCATGTGGATGTGAGGCTTAATTTCTTGAAAGCCTGGCCCGCCCTTTGTCAGTGTGAACCCCACCGCTGCCCCCTGCCATCCCGTCGCACAAACCAGACGCCGGAGGGTTCCTTCACTTCGGCACCTTCCCATTCTCCCTGGTAATGTCGGCACCTGGGACATCACATTGGATGCTCTGTGGTCAGCTCACCAGGGGCAGAAATATCGGTGTGTTTTTGTTTGTTCGTTTGTTTTTTTTCAGCTGCCTCCTCAGAGCCTGAAACAGCTGCACACAGCTGGCGATCAGTAAGTGTCTGTTGCATTGGTGGATGAACAGATTCTTGGCCCGCCCCTCTCCCTAATCACCCACATCTAATCCAGGGCCAAATGCTGTCCGTGTTTCATTCTGAATCGCTTTTGGCTCTGTGTGCTTCTCGCCCCAGCCACCTCATCATCCTGGCCCAACACCTGCTGAGTGAATGAATGAGTCATTGAGTGAATACAGGGAGGAGGGCAGGCCTGCCTGGAAGCTCCTCTCAGGAGTGTGGGCTCTGGTGTGAATCCCAGTGGTGTAGTGATAGGGCTGTCCGGACGTATTTTGGTTCTTATTCTGGGAACACGGTAGGATTGCACCCGCCCAGCCCTCTTGACAGGAGAGTGTATCATGTGACTTGTTTTGGCCAATGAAATGCAAGTGGGAGTGTCCCTTCAGGCAGAAGTCATTCAAAGCCGGTGCGTGATTGGCTCTGGCGCCGCCCCGCCCCCTCCCCCCCTTTCCCTGAACAGTGACGACTGTTAGTCAGTCAGGTTCATGAATGAGTAGGAGGAACCAGAGCTCTCCTGTTGGCTGGTCGCACCTGCCTGCCTGAGATGAACACGTAGCACAGGCAAGGAAGAAGTCTGTGATGTTTTAAGCCATGGAGGTTGTAGGGCTGTTACTGCAGCATAACCAGCTTGCTTGGTGTGCGACCTTGGAGTAGTCACTTCACGGCTCTGAGCCTCCATTTCTCCATCGGCAAAATGGGAATATCATAGTCCCAGCTTCCCAAGGCTGTTCTGAGAATTCAAGAAATTCAACCCTGGCTGGTGTGGCTCAGTGGATTGAGTGCTGGCCTGTGAACCAAGGGGTTGCCAGTTGGATTCCTAGTCAGGGCACATGCCTGGGTTGTGGACCAGGCCCCCAGTAGGGGGCGCATGAGAGGAAACCACACATTGATGTTTCTCTCCCTCTTCCTCCCTTTCCCTTTCTCTAAAAGTAAATAAATAATAATAATAATAAAAGAAATTCAGCCCTGTAAAGGCACAGAGGCCAGGCTTTTCCAGGCTGTTTATTATTATTATTATTATTACTATTATTATTATATTTTATTCTGGTCTTATTTACAATAAGATCAGAAGGAAAATGAAGGAAAAAGACTCCTTTGTCACCCTATTTCCTGGAGCTCCGGCAGCCATCACAAAACACCACAGACTTGGTGGTTGAAACAGCAGATATCTATTTTCTCACAGTTCTGGGGGCTGGAAGTGCTTGATCAAGGTGTCAGCAGGGGTGCTTTCCCCTTAGGCAGACGGCTGCCGCCTCGTTGTGTCCTCCCATGACCTTCTCTCCATGTCCTTCTCTCCCCTCTCCATCTCTCTTTTCTCTTCCTCTTACAAGGGCACCAGGCCTGTTGGATTAGGGCCTAAGCCTATGACCTCACTTAACTGTTGTTTCACATTTGATACATTTTAATGAACACATTACAGATACAATTGGAGGCTCCCCTGCATACACCTCAACCCCATTTTCCTCTGACCATTCCAGAGGTAAAACAAGCCAGATGTTGGTGTTTATCACTCTCACACATGCTGTTTTTAAAGGGCTTCTTGCGTCCACCTTCTTAAATTAAAGAATTTTATTTATTTATTTTAGAAACCTCGATCGGTTGACTCTCACACACCCCCAACTGGGGATTTGACCCTCAACCCAGGCATGTGCCCTGACTGGGAATCGAATTGCGATCCTCTGGTTCACAGGCCCGTGCTCAATCCACTGAGCTACATCAGCCAGGACAGATATTGAGTTTTAAGTAGACCTGTAACAGGGTGCAGCCAAGAGGAGGACCCCCAATTAGGGAGCTTGGAGGTGATTGGCTCCACACCACCGGGCCGCCCCTGTCTGGGATGCTGGCAGCTGTGGCCATTTATGGGAGGAGCCAGAAATGAGACCCCAGAAGAAGGTTGGCGCTGGGATTTAAACTCAGGAGCTGCGGTCTTTAGACGTCTCTTTTCCGGACTATGCGTCTTTTCGGGGATCACGTGGCTTGGGCGTCTTGTTGGGACCATGCTTGGGTGAGAGTCAGGACCACGAGGCTCTGGAGGTGCTGCCTTTTGCCACGTGGAGGCTGCCGGGAGGAATGTGTGCGTTTGTGGGGAACTTTAGTTTGTATCATTTCAAATAAATAATAAATTCCTTTCCTTTTCACTGATCTCTGGTATTAAGAGACATCTTCCCTCAGGCGGTGGGCAAAATGAACTCAGTAGGTAGGGAGGAACTTGTGGAGAAAAAGAGGGGGTCTTTTATATCGTTTGCCCCCTGCCACCTCGACCCGGGTCTGTCTGTAACAGACCCACTGGTACCCAGCTAGTTTAATCTAACTATGTATACATTTTACATCAGAGTCAAAAAATTTTAAGTCCCAGTTATTCCATGTAAATGTCTTGCTGAAATCCCATTAAAATGGTTGCCATGTTCTAGGTAAAAAAAATCAGTGGGTATTTCAATTCATTTCAGATATGTTTTGGGTATTTAGCACTGATTGGCGTGGCTCAGTGGAATGAGTACCAGCCTGCGAACCAAAGGGTCGCTGGTTCGATTCCCAGTCAGGGTACAGGCCTGGGTTGCAGGCTGGTTCCCAGTTGGAGGTGTGTGAGAGGCAACCGCTCGATGTGTCTCTTGTACATCGGTGTTTCTCTCCCCTTCTTTCTCCCCTCCTTCTCCTCTCTCTAAAAATAAATAAATAAAATCTTTAAAAAATATTTTTTGAGTATTCTAGGCCAGGTGTTAAGGATAAGGAGCTTATCCTGCTTTCATGGAGTTTACAATATAGTAAAGAATCTAAGAATGATGAAAGAAAATATTGCACTCTTTCCTTTGCTGCCTCATATACTTTTTAATTTTTTAAATTGATTTTTAAAAAAGATTTTATTTATCTTTAGAGAGGAAGGGAAGGAGAGAAGGAGAGAAATATCAATGTATGGTTGCCTCTCGTGCGTCCCCTACTGGGAACTGGCCTGCAACCCAGGCATGTGCCCTGACTGGGAATCGAACCGTGATAGTGTGGTTCGCAGGCCCGCGCTCAATCCACCAAGCTACACCAGCCAGGGCTTTAAACTGATTTTTAAAGAAAAGGAGGGAGACAGTGAGAGAGGGAAACATTAATTTTTTGTTCCACTTATTTATACATTCATGGGATAATTCTTGCATGTGTCCCGACAGGGGGCAGAACCTGCAACCTTGACATGTTGCTCTAACCAACTGAGCTACCTGGCCAGGGCCTGTTGCTTCTTGTACTTTTGCAAGTTTATTCTATAAACCTTTTCTGGTGAGAGAAGTTGGCTTCCATCTTTAATCTGAGGAATCATCTACGCTTTCAGGCGTAAAAGAAAAACATTGTCCTCCTCTACTGTACACCCAGGAATAACGGCACCCGAGAGTTTCGAGGCTGGGAAAGAAGTTTCTAGAAAGAAACTCAGATCCAGTCTTGGTCTCCTGAAATTTTTCTGGCATCAGATGAATCCAGCTTCTGTCTCAGAACGAAGTTGCACTGTAGGGTCTATCAACCACCCAGCACCATCGTTACTGAGAGTGTCCAAATCCAAGTCCATCTGATTTTTTAAAATTAAAAAAATATTTTATTTATTTACTTTTAGAGGGTCAGGAGAGAAACATTATAATGAAATTGGTTGCCTCCTGCACAAACAGGAAACCAGCCCACAACCCAGGCAGGTGCCCTGACTGGAAATCGAACAAGTGACCTTTTGGTTTGCAGCACAACACCCAGACTGGTGAGCCACACTAGTTAAGGCCAAGTCCACTTGATTTTTAGGGCATGTGCAGTAGATATTATAGAGGCTCTCACAGTGTCACCTCCCTGCTAGCACAGGGTGCTGAAGCCCCCGGTCTTTCTTCTTCAGTGGATTCCATCTCTAACTAGTTGACCACCAGCTGGAGGCAGAGCTCATTTAACTTTAATGACCTCGTTAAAGGTGTTTCTGTCCAAATACAGTGGTATTGGGGGTTAGGGCTTCAACAGGAATTTGGGGGCACACGATTCAGTCCATAACAACAGGTAAGAAGTTAGCAGGCAGTCAGACTCTGAGAGCTTACTCTTGAAATACTATTATTTTGGAGGTGGGGGTTGTATTAAGATTTAAAAGGAGCTGGGTGTAACAGAATCCCCAAGTAACAAGGCTTACACACCGGAGGAGTCTGTCAGGTAACTATAGTAACTACGTAGCCTGGCATTGGAGGCTCTGTGTTCAGGCCCAGGCTCTCCCTCTAATCTGGCTCTGCGCTGCCCTCGTCCCTGTGATCATAGGTGGCTCCCACCACCACAGCCTGTCTCCAGCCTAAGTCACCAGAGAAGAAGTGGAATCCTTTCCCTTTAAGGATATGACCCGAGGATTTGTATTTCACTTTTGCTCACATCCCATTGGCCTGGAATTCATCTCATGGACACATCTAGCTGCAAGGGAAGCTGGGAAATGTAGTTTTTATGTTTGGCAGCCATATGCTTAGTTAAAAACCCTATTACTGAAGAATGGAGAGACCAGGCATCGGGATCTGACAAGCAGCTACTGGCATAGAAGAGCAGAAGCAGGCACGTGGGTTCTCCTCATCTGAGGTTGAGTTGAACAGAGTGCCCCCATGCACTGCACCCTAGCAGCCAATTCTGGGGCTGAGCCTTGCCCATGTGACTGACCTTGCTGACCTTCGCAGTGAGCAGGAGGTCAGGGACCCAGGCATGGGTGTCCTGAGAAGTCTGGGGATGGAAGTCCCTCGCGGCGAGTATTTGCATGTTGGGCCACAGGAGGTGCAACTTCCCTTTCTGTGAATCCTTCCTCATCCTCTGTTAGTTTCCTGTTGCTGCTATTATGCATCGCTGCAAATGTAATGGCCTAAAACCGGAGGAATTTACCCTTTTACGCTTCTGGAGTTCTAGGGTTCCGGAGTCCGAAATGGGCCTCACTGGGCCAAAAACGTGGTATCAGCAGTGCCGCGTTGATTCTAGGTGACGGTCTATTTTCTTGCCTTTTCCAGCTTCTGGAAGCTTCTGCTCTCGGGCCCCTTTCCATCTCCAAAGCCATCGAGGGCCAGTGGAACCCCAGCACCTGACTCTGTGCTGCCTGGGCTTCTGGCCCCTCCCTCCGACTCCCAAGTGTGTCGTTCGGTCTCTGCTTCCTTCCCTCCTGTTCTAACGCTTGTTCTGTCTGTGTCTCTCTTATATACACCCTTGTGATTACATTTAGGGTGCCCCAGGATAGCCCAGGATAACTGCCCATCCTTATAACAGCAAAGTCCCTTTTGCCATATAAGATGACATCCGCAGGAAATTAAGACATAGATATTTTTATTGAGTTTTATTGGGGGTGACATCGGTTAGTAAGGACATAGATACCGTGAGGGGCCATTATTCAGTCTACCAGTCTCTTTTTCTCAGCTCCCGAGCGAAAGCCAGTCTGCGCAGTACCTTACATGGCCCTGCTCACTCTGCTGCTGCCTGTCTCCCTGACATCACCTCCCACCCTTCAGCCCTGTCTGTCTTCTGCTCCCACCACCCTGGTCTCCTTGCTGCTCCTTGAACACACTGGCACACTCCTACCTCAGGGCCTTTGCACTTGCCATTGCCTCTGCCTGAGAAACTCTGCCTCCGGCTGTTCACATGGCTCCCTCCCTCTCCTCCTTCTAGCCTTCACTCATTGTCATTGAGCATTAAAGGCCATTGTCACCTTCTCAGTGAACCACTCCCGACACCCCCTCCTTTCTTTGTTTCCCCCAGCGCTGTCCAACACCCGATGATCTTTGCTATTTAGTTTCTGTGACTCTCTCCCAGGACCAAGCAGTTCCTCTGGGAGAGCTGGAGTCTTTCTCTGCTTCTTTCCCCACCAGAGCTGCAGGACCCAGAGCTGTGAATGGTGTGCAGCCCATGTATTTAGGAATGGATGAATAAATTAAGGGCCACAGACCATGCTCACATTTGGGAATGGGGTGGGGGTCAGGGGTAGAGGAGGGAGTCCTGCCCTGAGGGGTGTGGTGAGATTCAGAGTGTACAGGGCAGAAGATGGCCACAGGTTCCGAGAGACTGGGTTTTGGGAGGGGTTGGCTCTGCTGAGCAGGGAAGGGGTCTGACAGCCATTGGAACTGACTAGGACTGCCGCCTGGGGCCACAGACCTGGGAGGCCAGCCCTCCCTGCCATGTGCCTTGTCCTCTGGGGCATGTGTGGTGGGGGCTGCCTTGTCCCCAGGGGCTCTGAGGGCCACCAGAGATTGGGGGTAGGGCGTTGTGGGCTGACAGTTGGTGGGGAACCCAGCCAACTGGGCGCCTGTGAGGTCTGGCTGGAGGCAGGTCTGAGACCACCCTCCTAACCCCAAAATATCCCCGTGGAGGAGGAGAAGGGGGCAAGAGCCTGCTTTCCCTGGGCCCATGGCTTAGGTCAGGTTGCGAGAAGGACTAAGGGCGGGTGGTACATGCAGAGTAGGCAGGAAGCTGGGCCATTCATGGTCTTCTGTTCCCCACCTGGGACATCTGCCCGATGCCTTGCTGTGTCTTCAGTCGAGGCCACCCAATCAGGCCCACAGCCCTGATGGCCTGGTCCTGCTGGGTCTCTGGTGAGGCTTTTCTGCAGGGGTGAGGCCTCCAGAGGAGGTTTGAGGCTTTTCCCTGTCCACTGGCCTGGCTGGGGCCCCCTTCAGGGGGATGGCACCAGCTGGCAGTAAGGGGCAGGGTCGGGGTTCAGCAGATCCTGGTGGGAGAGAGGGGGGGTTGTTGTTGGGGGCTGAGAATTGTGTGGAGAAAGAAGAACCAGCTAGAGACTGGGAGACATGGAGAAAAACACAGCTGAACAGGGAACAGAAGGCGGAGATGGAGAGAGACGCAGAGCATGGAGGTACTGGATGGGCCAGAAGAAGCGGTAGACATGGAGTGACAGTCACAGAAAAGGATGAAGAAGAGACAGAGAAACAAAGATGGGAGGAGACAAAGAGTTAGGGAGAGAAATAGGGAAGGACAGAGAGAGAGGGAGCGAGAAGACAGGGAAGGGGGAGAGAGACATACACAGACATATGCAGACAAACAGGGACACTGACAGAAAGACAGACACCCAGGGCAGACAGGAGGGGACGGACAGGGGCTGAGACCCAGGCCCAGAGATGGGCCTTGACCACCGTGGGACCCTGAGGGAGGCCCTTCCCCTCCCTGCCCTTCATTTATTTCCTCTTTGCAAACTCATAGCCTTGAGTCCCTTTGACGCAGGAGGAAAGTGCGACCCCAGGAGGGGAAAGGACTCGCCACAGGTCTCTCAGTGAGGCCTGGAGAGTGGGGCATGGCCCCTCCCAGCGGCCTCCTTGACCCTCCCCCGCCCCGGCTCCATGGGGTCCCATCCCTCCTGCCTCCAGACCCACACCTGGTATTGGTGGTTCTCCGGCACTGGCTCGGGCTGCGGGGGCGGGGGCGGGAGTGGGAGCGGGGGCGGGGCCTGCAAGGGAAGAACACAGGTTAGCCAGGCCCTGGTACCCCCCACCTGCCACCCTTGACTTTTGGGGTTAGGACAGACCTGACTCCCAGTCTCCATCGCCCCTCCCTGACTTCAAGGCCCGGGGTGAAGGGTGCAACCTGCCTGCACCTCAGTGCTCCCCTCCGAGCAATAGGTGCGAAGGTGCCACCTTACGGGGCGCGTCTAGTGGCCTGACAGTCCCCCTGTTAACTTCAGCCTCCCCATCAACACTTGCAGTTCCACGGGATTTGTCTTAGCTTCTTAAGTTTCTCTTCTTATTTCATTTAGCTCTTATTTTTGTCAACTCTTCCCACCTGAGTATAAAGGGAACGTGTACGCTCGGTATGGAAAACACAGAGGAGGGAGAAAATGGAGCCCGTGCCGGGCCTCCAGGCCCAGACACAAACGTTCTTTGCGCTGTTTCCTTCCAGTCTCTCTCCCTTCCGGTTTGCAAGTGAGGAAGGATGCCGGAGAGACAGTCACTGTTCCCAAACTATGTGACAGTGCGCCCCGGAGGTACGGCGGTCAACTTGCGGGGTGGGGGGGGCACCAGGTCAGAGGGGGCCTTAGCCGAGAGGAGTGGGGGCTCACCGCGGTGGCGTTGGTGGACCCCGGGTCACTGAGGGGGGACACCAGGAGCACTGGAGACGGCAATACTTCATAGGTGTTGTTGTCACCTGGAGCAGAGGAGGGGGGGGGGGAAACACCCACAGGCCCACTCTGGCTGCTGTCGACATTCATTTATTTCTTCAACTAACATTTGCGCAAATCTCTCTTTTTGCCCAGCCCTATGTCGGGGACAGACCTGTCCCCAGACAGGGAAGAGATAAAGCAAGCAGGGCTGGAGCTGGGGGGCCCTGACAGCTCCCGGAGGGGGGTCAGGGCCTGGAGAGGGGTCATGGAGGGCTTCCTGGAGGAGGGGACACCTGAGACTGTAAGGAGAAGTTAAGGTCTAAAAAAAAAGATTTTATGTATTTATTTATACAGAAAGGGGAAAGGAGGGAGAAAGAGGACAGAAACATCGATGTGTGAGAGATACATCGACTGGCATGTGCCCTGACGGAATCAAACAGGTGACCTTTCGTTTCACAGGCTGGTGCTCAGTCCACTGAGCCACACCAGCCAGGATGAGCCTGCCACAATTGAGGAACTATATATGTTGGGTCTGTCTTTTGTTGTTTGTTTGGGGGTGGGAATGTTACATATCAGAGAGGAAGCCAGATAGACAGTGGGGACCAGTTTATGGGAGTCCCGGAGAGACACGTTAGGGAGCCTGAACTTTATCTTCAGGGCACTGGGGAGCCATGGAGGGTCTGTGAGTAGAGACATGGTCGGAGTTTTGGAAGGACTCTGCCAGGAATGGGGCGAAGGCCGTCCTGGGAGACCTGGGAGGAGCTGGGTGGAGGGATCTGGGAGGTGGAGCCTGAGGTGGGTGTGGCCTATTGGTGGGTGTGGCTGAGGTAGGTGTGGCCTGTTGGTGCCTAGGTACGTGTTATGGTGACTGGGGTGCCAGCCATTGAGGACAGGAGAAAATGAGTGCCGATGCCCTCAGAATCTATGGGCTGAGCTTGGGGGCCTGGAGAGGTAGGGTGGGGCAAGCAGTTGGGAGTCCCCCAGTAGCGGAGGGCAAGCGGGCTCATTGCTGTGGGAGAAGAGGAAAGACCGTGAGGAAGGCCAGGTGGCAGGACGGGGCCCTTGGCTTACCACCGTTACGACGGGGGTCCAGCTCCGGTTTCCCTGTGGTCGCCATCCTGGGGGCACGTGGAGGGAACCAACATTAGTACCGTCAAATGCGCTGGTAGGTGGGCAGAGACCTAGGGGAGCTGGAAGGCCCACCAGGCCGCAGAGAGAGAGGTGGTCTCTGCTTCAGCATGAGCCAGGATGAGGTCCCCATCCCCATCTCTTCTCCCATAATCCCCAGCTACGCAGCCCTCCCTCAGTTTCCCCAGCCTCCACTTTACACCAAGGAGCAACATTTCTCCAAAGCTGCCGTTTGTACAGACCATCTAAGCAATTCTGCTCCATCCACCTGTTTCATGGTTTCCTTAACATTTCTCTTTAGGCTCTCTGTCTGTCTGTCTGTCTGTCTCTCTTTCTCCACCCCCTTCCCCTCTTCTTCCCTCAAGGCATGTACTTTTGTGTTCTCTCTGTTGTAAGCTCCAAGGGTCCTTCTTCCCCCTGTAACTTGTTTCCTGAGCCCCCAAAGCCAAGCTGGATCACTTTTATTTTCCAAAAACTCTGAGACTTTCTCAATAAACTGTTGTTTGTATTTGAAAAAATATTTCTCTTGACTGTTTTAATTATAAATATGTTTATTGATTTTAGAAATAGAAGAGGGGGGGAGAGAGAGAGAGAAACATTAATGTAAGAAAGAAGCATTGATTGGTTGCCTCCCAAATGCACCCTGACTGGGGATTGAACCTGCCACCCAGGTATGTGCCCTGACTGGGAATGGACCCCCCAATCTTTTGGTGTATGGGGTGACACTCCAACCAACTGAGCCGCACTAGACAGGGCAAAATATTTCTCTTTCAATAGGCTCCTTTGAAAACTCTTATTTAGAAAGTACACTTGACCTCACTACCTCCAATTTGTACATTCACTGGATAAATATTTATGGAACACCGACCATGAGCTGGATGCTGTTGAAGGCACGGGGGACACAGCTGGGAATAAGACTGACAGAGATCCCTGGCATTCTGGAGCAGACACTCTAGTGGGGAAAGAGAAAGGCAGAGATAACACTAGATTAGCTGGTCGATGGGGAATTTGAATAGACAACCAACAGTTGAGTGAAAAATATTATGAAGGAAAGTGAAGATGGAAAGAAGCAGAGGGCGGAAGCAGTGCGTGTGTGTGATTTTAAGTAGGATAGTCTGGGGATCCTTAAATAGCCAAGGGGACCAGATGCGAGGAAATCAGGGACAGAGAGTTCCATGCAAGAGGGGACAGTCCGTGCAAAGGCCCTGAGGCAGGAGCAGGAGCAGCAAAGGAACAGCAAGGAGAGGAGCGTGGCTGGGAAGAGAGGCTGTGAGAGTGGGAAGCGGTGACGTCAGGGAGGTGGGGTGGGGCAAGAGACTGAATTGGGTCTGGTGTCCATGGTGGCCTTCACTCTGAGGGACCCCGAGCTCATGGAGTTTAACAGGGTGTCTCTGGCTGCTGAATGGGGAACAGACTGTGGGCCAGGAGTAGAAGCTGAGAGACCCGTCAGAAACTGTTACATTACACATAATGTAACATGATACATAAAAACTGTTACATTATACATAAAAACTGATTCCAACTAGACATAAGCAGAAAAGGACTGGGAAAAATTTTAAAAGCCCAACAATGATTTGTAGCTCGGTGTAGCCGCCAATTTTCTCTTGGTAAAAGCCAGCAAATGTTAGAAAGGCATTAAAGGCTGACTAGAATTAAATTCTGTTCATTTACCACAATCAGAATGAGGCCAAGAGAACAGAAAAGGAATTTTTTTTGCCACGTGTTCCAAAGCCTTCACAAATACCAAGCCATTAAAAAAAAAACTTTTTTATGTGAAACTATTTCAAATTTAGAGAAAAATTACAAAAATGGTATGAAAACCATCTATATAATTTTTACTCAAATTGGCCTATTATTTTTACTCCATTTGCTTCAGCATCTGTCTTCTCTCTCTCTTCCCCCATGCATATTTTTTTCCTGAACCATCTGAGGATAAGGTGCAAAAGGATGGCCTTTTACCCTGAAATACTTCCATGTATTTAAGTATTTCCATCATTCTGTGTTTTAAAAATTTATTTATTTATTTATTTATTTTTAGAGAGAGGTGAAAGGAAGGAGAAAGAGTGGGAGAGAAACATCAATGTGTGGTTGCCTCTCATGTGTCCCCTACTGGGGACCTGGCCTGCAGCCCAGGCATGGGCCCTGACTGGGAATCGAACCAGTGACCCTTTGCCTCACAGGTCCGTGCTCACACTGAGCTGCTAAACCAGTCAGGGCTAATTCTGTGTTGTTTTTTAATTATTTATTTATCTTTAGAGGGAAGGAGAGAAGGAGAGAAATATCAATGCATGGTTGCCTCTCGTGAGTCTCCTGCTGGGAACTGGCCTGAAACCCAGGCATGTGCCCTGACTGGGAATCAAACCACGATCCTCTGGTTCACAGGCCTGCGCTCAATCCATTGAGCTACACCAGCCAGGTGTATAACTTTTAAATAAATAATAATTATTTTCCTTTTCACCAATCTCTGGCATTGAGAGACATCTCTCCTCTGGTGGGGGGCAAAGCCAACCTAATATGGGGGAGGAAGCCCCTGAGAAAAGGGGGGGTCTTTTATATCGTTCAACTACCCCCGGACTGTTCTGTAACATTATCTCCCCCTATCCCCTTTCCTTTCTGGTAATCATCATATTGTTGTCTGTTTTTTTTTTTCTTAACACCTTCATCTTTTTTACACAGCCCCTCTACCCCCTCCCCTCCAACAGCTGTCAGTCTGTCTTCTGTACCTATGAGTCTATTTTGTTTGTTGCTCTGGCTCTATTTTAAAGTGGCTCTGTTTATAGTATTTTTTACAGCCCCTTGCCACCCCTAAATTAGGACATATTAAGAGGAAGACAAGTAAGGTGGTGAAGTTCAAGAAAGCAAGCAAAGAATTGAGGGAAGAGAGAAGATTGCTGCCTTCATTTTCTGGGGATTATGGAGTGGCAGAAAAACTGGACAGTTTATCTGCAACCAGCTCAGAACCAAGTTCTGAAGAGATTCATCTCAGGAGGTAGGAGTGTTTCACAAACAGACCGTCTCCTGGGGGAATAGGCCCCAACTGCTCTCTCCCCACCCATGCAGAAGTAGTCACTGTCTGATGGCTTTGCCTGCTTGTCTTCCATTCCACTTCTTTGGCAATAGCATCTGGTTTGCCTTTGGGGAACCCTTCCCCACACTCACTCCATTTGGTCATGTGAAGCTGGGTCTGTTTCCAGCCCCAGGGCTGCCCAAATAGCCTATGTTTGGATAATTAGAGCATTCCAGTACCTGGCCACAGTAACGAGTACATGTGAGAACATGTGATTTAAGTCAGCCCTTGGGCTTTGGTTGTAACTATCAGGAATACAGGGCAATTTGTTCTCTGTGATGACTGATCTGGTGGGGCATAAGCCTGGAGCTACTAGAAGCTTTCTTTTCATACTACAAGGTGAGAACCAGCCTGAGAATAAAGCCACCATAGAGAAAGGCAGAGTTGAGAGGTGTGTGGAGGAGTTTCTTTCTTTCTTTTTTAAAAATTATTTCTTTTTAAGCCCTGGCTGGTGTAGCTCAGTGGATTGAGTGCGGGCCTGTGAACCAGAGTATCATGGTTCGATTCCCAGTAAGGGCACATGCCTGGGTTGCAAGCCAGTTCCTAGCAGGGGACCCATGAGAGGCAACCATACATTGATATTCTCTCCCTCTCTCCTTCCCTTCCCCACTAAAGATAAATAAATAAAAATTTAAAAAATTATTTATTTTTAGAGAGGGGGAAGGAGGGAGAAAGGGAGGGCACCAATGTGTGGTTGCCTCTCACACGCCCCCTACTGGAGACCTGGCCTGCAACCCAGGCATGTGCCCTGACCAGGAATTAAACCCACAACCTCTCACTTTGCTGGATGATGCCCAACCAACTAAACTACACTGGTCAAGGCTGAAGGAATTTCTTAACAAAATTGAGTCCCTGGATCCAGCCACACCTGAAGCTCAGGTAAAACAAAAACATTTTTCTAATTCTTTGTAAGCCAGTTCAAGTGTTGGGTTTTTGTCCCTTGCAATGCAGGATTCTGTCCAAAATCAGGATGGGAAGATTCTTTCACTTCAGGGGTCCCAAGATTTGATGAAATTGTGTATCGGTCAGATGATGTGACTTGTGGGGTTGATTGAGAGGGCAGGGGGTGGAGACAGAAGGAAAGCAGAGAGGCCTGGGTCCCCTGTACCTTTGGCTTCGGCCCCTCCAGCCTCTTGTCACCAGGAGATAGGCAATGATGCCGATGAAGAGGGACCCAGCAACAAGAGATCCGATGATGATGGCAGTCATGTTTCCAGTGCTTACGGGCAGCTTTTCTGAGAGATGAGAGAGAGACAAGGCTGCGTGATGTCTCAGGAGCACCCTGTCCCCCCCCATCAGTGACTATCCACCAAGAGCTGAGGTGTGATCTGGGTAATTTCCCAGCCCAGAGCTCTCTTCTGTGTTCCAGACCTGAGTATCCAACCACCTGGTTGACTCCACTGCACATAAAACCCACCGAGTCCCGGATGGAGCTCCTTGGCGGCCCCACCTCAAGATCTCAGCTTCCCTAGGATTTCCTACCATTCCCAGCACATTCGAAACCTACCTCCTGATGTGATCCCCTACCCCACGCCACCTACCTGCTTTTTTGTGCCTCAGGTATGATGTCTCCATTCTTCCAGTGAGAGCAGGAGGTTCTGGGTTGTGTTTTGTGGAGGATATAGAGGACTCGACGAGCAGCGTTCTCAAACTCAACGTGCCATGTTTAGGACAAAGCCTACCAGACTTCTGGCCCCCCACCCCGAGGCCTCCAGCCTTTGATCTCAGGCTGGACACTTATATCCCAGCCCTCCTTGGTGGCTAAGTTTGTAGACCCTGAGGTCAGAATACTGGGGTTCTAGTCCCTGCTGCCTACTGGCTATGTGACCTTGGGCAGATCACTCAGCCTTTCTGTGCCTCAGTTTTCCCATCTGTGAAATGGGGATCATAAGAATACCTGCTTTGTAGGGTTGTGGTGAAAACGGAATGAGTTTACCCCCCCCCCCCCACACACACACAGATTTCTCTCAATGATCCACCAAAGTAGATTCTGTGCCATTGTACAGATGAGTAAACGGAGTAAACTGATCTGCCTGAGGCCTCATGGTAAGTTCATGGTAAGTGCAGTGCTGGGATCACACCTGGGCCACCTGAACTCCTAATGACCACTGCGTGTGGCTTCTGAAAGAGGTGCCTGGGTCCCGAGAGCCTTGAATGGTGGGAAAGAGCCATTTCAGGCTCTGAGCCAGTCAAGACTGTTATTTCCCAGTGGACTAGAGTCTCTCTCTGTGTGTGTGTGTGTGTGTGTGTGTGTGTGTGTGTGCGTGTATTCAAGTTAATAAATGTTTGCCTATTTTATCCATCTTTCTAAAAGTTTATCTGTTCAAAGTGTTCAAAGCCCATGTTCAAATTTAATCCTGTCCCTGGGATGAAGTGGATAGCTGTGTCCAGACTTGTCTGGTATTTGGGCATATTCAGTAGTTGTCTCCCTAACCTAGGGAGTTGGCTAAGTTAGGCCCATTTTGCAGATGTACAAACCAAGACCCAGCAGGTCACTTGGGGGCAGACAGTAGAAGGCTGTCCCTCTTCCAGAAACTGTACCAACAACTTTTGCACCTTCCGTGTCTATGTTATCCAGTTCCCACAACAGCAGGTGGTTATTAGGCGACTCCCCCGAGTGACTCCGGAGATGGAACGAGGCTGAGGCTGTGTTTGCTGGCTTAGGGAGCCTTCCAGTCCCTGCCCTTCCCTCTTCCTTCCACCAATTGACCAGGCTTCTTATAACATGCAGACTCCCCTCCTGTCAGGAGCCGACCAGCAGCCGTCCCTTGACACAGTCAGGATGGACGAGATGCATCTGCACAGCAGAGGCCACTGTGGCTGGACTTCCTGTCTGTCTCTCCCTGCCTGCTTGTCTTTGCAATGAATAGGTGGTGGGATTTTTAGACACCTGTATTTCAGGCCCGATGATCCACATAATTCCAATGAAGTTGTACAAAGTGATTTCTTGGCCAGAGAACAAAGTCTCCCCTGATGAAGTAGCCCCTGAATGTCTAAAAGTTGATGGAGTAACTGCCCGTCCTGTACCTTGGATGGGAATATATATCAAGTAGAATTAGCCAGATAAAAGAAGCAGGACAAGCTGGTTAACTATTACAAACTAAGCACGTAGAAACAATTACCAAAGAGTTAGAGTTCATAGTACATAAATATTTTAGACAGAAAGATAGCTAAGTTGGACACCACAAAGGCCTTGTAATAACTTTCCTATAACCACTGTTCAGTGTAATGTATCCTTTGCCCCATGACTAATTCTAAGAACTTTAATAAATGATAAGACATCGAAAGCTTTGTATATACAGCTGTTTCTAATTGTCTGATTAGTGACTCTCCTGGTCAAAATAACTTTTGTTGGACATAACTGAATCTATGGAATTTCCTGTACTTTTCCTAATTACCTCTGCATTAATCTTTTCTGCTTAACTGATCACGCCATATACCTATTATGTTACAATCTCTATAAAAATAACGCTTAAATCAAATCTGGGAGTTTGGTCAGACCCACAGAGGCTGGCTGTTCTCTGGCATCTAATTGGGTGTCTGACTCTTCATTCATCCCCTGGGCCATCCCTCCTTCAGGGACCCTGAGAGCTGCTGAGGCTGGACCCCGGCACCTGCCACCCAGTCCATCCACCCAGTCTCACCACCCACAACTCCCTCCCTCACTCTCTGAGCTATCCAGCCTTTGCCCATGCTGTTCCCTCTGCCTGGCATGCTCTTCCCCACATGCTACAACTCCTGCTCACTTTTCCATTCCCAGCTCCTTCTGGAAGCTTTCTTTTATAACCCTAGGCCAAGGAGACTCCTGATACACTTTTTCTTCATAGCTCATGACTTAATTATGCAATTAGTTAATGTTGGTAGAATGGGCATGTGGGTGTTTCCCCAGCACCTTCTACCATTCCACCGTTGTGAAGCCTCCCAAGATTTCTGAGGGATTGAGGGATTGATTCCAACCCCAGTTCTGGGTGGGGCTCATTAGCATATTCCAATCAGTA
This sequence comes from Sturnira hondurensis, assembly GCF_014824575.4. Taxonomy (NCBI): domain Eukaryota; kingdom Metazoa; phylum Chordata; class Mammalia; order Chiroptera; family Phyllostomidae; genus Sturnira; species Sturnira hondurensis. The sequence goes on along the minus strand of NW_028073651.1, from coordinate 102,634 downwards.
TAGTTCCACCCCTTGTCAGAGTCACAGTGATTGGATCAGGATGGGTAGCCATCCAGATGTAAGCCAATCAGAACTCCTCATTCACTTGGCCTAAGTGATTGGTTCAGGTTGGTCCAATCAGAGTGAAGCGAAGGGCTGTCAGTTCAGAGCCTGGGAAAAGGACATCCCTTGCTTTGGAAGTTGGTTGTGAAGTTGGGAGGCACATGAGCACCGGAGTCCTGTTGCTGCTGCAAAGACCTTACCTTTGCCCCCTTAGAAAGAGAACCCTGAGTTTTAACTGGCCAGAAGCCTGCCCCAAATAAAGACATTTTCCAGCCTCATGCATGGACCGCTCATTTAAACCTGCCTTAAAGCACTGTGTTGACTAAACAAAACGCCGGTATTGCTTCTGACACTGAGACCCCGGGCAACTTCACATACACGTTTCTGTGTCCAAATTTCCCCAGTTTATGAGGACACCAAGCATATTGGGTCAGGGACCCCGTTATGACCTCATTTTATCTTGATCACCTCTGTAAAGATGCGATTTCCTAATAAGGTTCTATTCTGAGGAACTTCGGGTTAGGACTCAACATATTTTATGGAGGAGACCTAGTTCAACATAAAACACCTCCCAAGCCTGGTTTTTTTTTTTTAAGATTTTATTTATTTATCTTTAGAGGGGAAGGGAAGGAGAGAGGGAGAGAAGTATTAATGTATGGTTGCCTCTCATGTGTCCCCTGCTGGGAACTGGCCTGCAACCCAGGCATGTGCCCTGAATGGGAATCGAACCGCGATTGTGTGGTTTGAAGGCCCGCGCTCAATCCACTGAGCTACACCAGCCAGGGTTGTTCAGGCTTCTTTAACCCACTCTTTTGCTGCCTAAATCAGCCAGAAGCAGTGTCTGTTGCTGAAGCAAGAACCCTGCCTGATTCACACAACTGCCCTCTTTTTATAACTTGATGTGTTTCCTGCCTTTCTCTAATAAAGAGAAAACCTGTGCATCACCGGATTTTCCAAAGTGGGTTGCAACAATATGCTGTTCTGTGAAATGACCTCGCTATTCCCCTGTGTAGCAGAAAGACCTCTGCCCCCACCCCTGCCCCCCACCTTGAATCGGGGCCAACCATAGTGACTTCCTTGTAACCACAAGAATGGAGTGTAGTCCTGACCGGTGTGGCTTGGTTCGGCATTGTCCCAGAAAGCAAAAGTTTGCCGGTTTCTGGTCAGGGCACATGCCTGGGTTTGGTCCCTGGTTGGGCTGTGTATCCACGTTTTTCATCAATGTTTCTCTCCGTCTCTTTTCCCCTCCCCTCCCCTCTCTCTAAAAATAAATAAACAAACTCTTTAAAGAGAAAGAATGTGCTGTAGGTGACACACAGGGGAAGCCATCCATTTTCTGCCTTGGTCTTTTGGGATACCCACACTCTCCGTGTCAGCTCCCTCAGAACCCAGCCACCGTGCTGTGAGGAGGCCCAGGCAGGCACATTGGAGGGGGCCATGTGACACTGATCTGGTCAACAGCCCCATCCGCCGTCCCAGCTGCCAGCCACACACGTGGGCGCAGACATCCCTGGATGGCGCAGCCGCCAGCACTGGGGGAACCTCGGCCTTCTGAGCCTTCTCATCGGAGGCCACAGACATCGGCCTCCTCCTCCACAAAGCCGAGGAGCCATTCCCGCTGCGCCCTGTCTAAATGCCTGACCCCAGAAGCCGAACACATACTAAAATGGTGTTTGTTTTATGCCACCGATTGCTCTGCAGCAAGGAGTAACTGGAACTTGTCCTCACATCCTGTTTCACCTGCCGGAATTGGAAACTTTCTTTATGCTCAGCTCTACTAAAAAGGAATCGTCTGGGTCTTCTTCTGTGGACAGGAGTTGTCCACGCTGATATTTGACTAGACACGATCACATCTGAAAGCTTTGAGAGACCATTGTATAAACACGGACAATGGCCAGACCATCTATCAAAGCAGAATTCTGACCCACAGCCCGCAGCAACCCGCCTGGGAAACCAACCCTCTTACAAACAGCCCCGGAAAAGCCAGCCTGCTCTACACCAGACTGGCAGGAAGCCAGCTTGCGGGCTTTAGTGACCACGGTCCCAGAAACTAAATAACTTCTGTAACAATCAGCCCCACACGCCCAGGACTTGGTTGATAACTGACACCTTTCCTAATTTTCGTCCCCATTTCTAACTTAGGACCAACCCCGGGGGTAGCCACATAACGCGCCCGGACCAGCCGCATACGATGCTCAGCTTCTAGATCGCTTCCCTGTGCCAACAGCCTCCACAGAGGGCGCTCTTGAGCTTTGCCTCCGCCTGCCTTGGAGTCTCCCCCACGGTGTGGGCGACGGCGGCTGACTGCCTTGCTGTACAGAGCGAGCGCTGAATAAACAGCCTGTGCTCCTCTCATTTGGTTGGGCTCTGTTGATTGGCAGAGCTTCAAAGGCAGCAGCAGCAGCGTAAGGACTTGCCAAGCTTGCCCTGATAACAGCCCCGTGCAGGGAGGTGTCATGGTTGCCCCCATTGTCAGACCCAGCGATGTGTCTCCTCCCCCTGGAGGCTCTGAGAGGCTTGGCCATCTGGTTAGGGGTCAATGGCCAGTGAGTAGTAAACCCCTGACACCGTACAGTTAGCCTTTCATGATGGCTGTTCACGATGAGACAGAATGCACCAGTCTCCCCTTTATCGCTGGGGATACGTTCCAACACCCCCTGTGGATGTCTGAAACCACAGATAATACAAAACCCTACATATACTATGTTTTTTTTATACATACATACCTCTAATAAAGTCTAATTTATAAATTGGGCACAATAAGGCATTAACAACAATGATAAAACAATTATAACTATACTGTGATAAGAGTTATGTGAATGGGTCTTTCTGTCTCTTAAAGTGTCTTACTGCCCTGCACCCTCCTTTCACTTACAGGAAGCACTGCTCGGATTCCCGTTGGCGTGTTCGAGTTGCCAGCATCACCTCCTGCCCTTCAGGTGACTGATGGGCAGGGAATGCACTCAGGACACGCGGGACAAAGGATGATTCACATCCCGGGCAGGATGGAGCTGGGTGGCGGGACATTTCATCATGCCACTCAGAATGGCACACAATTGAAAACTTATGAATGGTTTATTTCTGGAACTTTCCACTTAGTGTTTTCAGACCACAGGGTCACCGAAATGCGGAAAAGGAAACTACAGATAAGGGATGGCAGGGGGTGGGGTGGGGTGGGGTGGGGTGGAGGGGTGTTACTCTAAAGTCATAGTTAAGAGTGTGGGCTCTGGGGCCAGCCAGCCTGGGTTTAGGTCCTGCTCCCCAGCTGGGTGGCCTGGACGTGTTGCTTAAACTCCCCGTGCCTCAGTTTCCCCCCTGAGTAATGGGGGTCATGATGCCATGGCTGGGAGGACGCAGAGGATAAATGTGTGTGAACTGCTCTGCGCATGGCCAGTTAAGGGGTGTATGGCTTCCTATTCACTGACCTGGTTGTTGGGGGGCCTGGAAGTCTTTGAGGTGCCCATGTAGCGCTGCTTGAAGTCCCCACAACTAGGTTTACAAAACAACAGACACCAGCTGTAAGAGACTGTGACTTCCCTCTGGGCTTTGGAGCCTAGTTTCTGCTGCTTCCTGGCTGTGGGAGCTTGGGCCACTGACTTGCCCTCTCTGAGCCTCAGTTTCCTCATCTGTGCCATGGAGACAGCCATGGTACCTCCGTGTCCTGGGCCCTTCTCGTGTTTCCAGGCTACCCTGTGCCTGGGAATCCCCCACGTCAGGAGTCCTGCCAGAGAAGCGCTTTCTTAGCCTCCTTTCCTTTTTCTTTTTTTAAAAAAGATTTTATTTATTTATTTTTGGATAGAGGGTCAGGGAGGGAGAAACAGAGGGAGAGAAACCTCAGTGTATGGTTGCCTCTCACATGCCCCCCACTGGGGACCTGGCTGGCAACCCAGGCATGTGCCCTGACTGGGAATCAAACCAGTGACCCTTAGGTTCTCAGGCCAGCACTCATCCACTGAGCCACACCAGCCAGGGCCTTAGCCTCCTTTTCAATCTGACCGTCAGGTGACCCAGGCCCCCATCAGATGCATCCGTGTGAGACTAGGCTTTAGGAACCAGAGACACAGAGACAGCGGCACGGGCAGACCAGGCCTCTGATGGTGGGAACCAGGTCGCCAGGCCCACCGACCTATAAACTCCAGGAGGGCAGAGCTCTCTGTCCCGTTCCTTCTGTAAACTCAGTGCCTCTCACCCAGCAGGGGCTCAGGGGATGTTTGTGGAACGAGCAAAGGACTGGATGAATGCAGCTTCCTGGTGCCCCACGGCCCGGCCCGGGGTTCTGGGCCTGGTGCTGTCAGCGCGGGCAATGCTTGCTCCGGGGGTGGGGGTGGGAGCAGTTTTGCTGAGTAATTCGTATGTTGTTCCTGGTTCCCAGCCTCCTGGAGGCCCCGCGAGCACCCAGTGCCCTCTACTAACCCTGCTTCTGTTACAGCCCAATCCCCTCATGATTAGGAGAGAGAGAGAGAGCACCGGAGTCAGGGGGCGGGGCTGGGGGGATGCAGGAAGTGCGCCCCGCCATCTCCACCCCCCACCACGTAGCAGCGGACACGGACTGCCCTCCAAAATAAATGCCCTGGTTGCCAAGGAGACCATCCTGACTTGAGGACACTCTCAACTCTGTCTCTAATTCCCACGAATTCAGCTTCCGCCTTTTCCTTTTTATCTATTTATTTTAAATGTTGTCATTAAAAAAAAATTTTTTTTCACTGCCCTGACCGGGGAAAGGAACCTGTGACCTTTCGCTTTGCAGGACAATGCCCGGCAGGCTGAGCCACGTAGCCTCCGCCTACTCTTCCTTTTTTTAAAAAATATTTTATTTATCTTTAGCGAGGAAGGGAAGGAGAGAGGGAGAGAAACATCAATGTGTGGTTACCTCTCATGTGTCCCCTGCTGGGAACTGGCCTGCAACCCAGGCATGTGCCCTGACTGGGAATTGAACCGCAATCCTTTGGTTCACAGGCCCGTGCTCAATCCACAGAGCTACACGCCCTTTTCCATTAAGCTGATCAATCAGCTCTGCCTCCACAATCCCTGCGCTCAGTTCAGCCCCCTGAGAGTCAGGGCGGTCCCCGCCCCATTACTTGCTGCACTCCATCGGACCCCTTGGTGCTTCCCTGGCGCCCCAGTGGGGTAGAAGCACCCCGGATAGAGAAAGAGCCAGGTGTCAGGGGCTCAAGGGAATGCAGCGGGATCCAGCTGGAGCCTCGGTCAGCCTCCCTGCTCCCAGCAGCATGGTCTTGGGTCCTCTCTGGGCCTCAGTTTGCCCCTCTGCAAAGAGGGGATCGTCCCAGGGCCTTCCCACCGGGGTTCTTGTGGGAATGGAATGAGAGGAGGGGAGGTCAGCGCAGGTCTGAGCCTGGATGTCACTTGCATGTATCAAGTGTTCGCTAGATGGGCAATGGCTTTGCAAATATGTATCAGATCCTTAGCGGGCTAAGCACTGCCTGAGGCACCAGGGGATTCATGGTGAACAAAGTGATAATAAATACATATTATCACTATGAAATGGCAGGTGTTGAGTTCTTGCTCCTCTTCCCAGCCCTGATCCCCAGTTCCTGGCTCTGCATCTGGTTTGTCCTACTTGACCCCACCCCCTGGGACAAGGGGTGGGCCCTTGGCTGACCGGAAGCAAATTGCAGACCAGACTGGGCCATCCAGATTCTCTGTCTGTCTGTCTGTCTGTCTTCAGCTCCTTTAAAAAAAAAAAATCTCCACGTTCTGCAAGAAGAGATTTGGAATATGCAAAGAAGCTGGGCTAACACAGTCTTTGGTGTGGTGTCCTGGTGGGGATGCCAGGCCTTGGAGGGGAGCACAGAGCCCAAGAGGAGGTGAGACCAGAGGCGGCGTCCTCTGGAGGAGGAGGGGGCTCTGGCCTTCCTGACAACTATTTCCCCCCCAGATCTTGCGGGGAAGATCATTCGTTCACTAGGCAGTGGGTCCTGCCCTGCTTTAGGCTCCAGGGAGCAGCTGTGGACCCAGGCCTCGTGGCGCTCACTTCCCAGGGGCTCCCTCTGGGGTTTTACCAGCTCTCCCCACTTTGAGCCAGCTGGGGAGAGCTTCTGTCCTTAGAACCTCAGCGCTGGCTCAAAGACATGCTTAGAATGCTCTCCTTGCTTTCCTGCCAGCTCGGCTTACAAACTCTGCAGCTTCCTGCCACAGGCCCTTTGCACAGGCTGAGCTCGCTGCCCGAGCTCCTCCCAAAGCTTCTTTCCCCTCAACTTAGAATGGCCAGTCATCCATCATTCAAGCCTTGCCGAAGGATCACCTTTCCGGCCCAGCCTCCCTAATACCCCCGTCGATGCCCTACATACAATCTCATAACCTCTGCACTTGCCTCTCCTTCCCTGCACTGTGTACAGTGATCTGTTTGTGCATGCGTGCGCGTGCGTGTGATTATTTAGTTAATATCTGCCTTCCCTCCTGGGCTGTGAGCACCGGGAAGGCAGGGCCAGGGCTGCCTTGGTCACCACTGTGTCCCCAGCGCCGCTCAGGGTAGGCCGGACACAGACAAGGCTTCGAGGAGGAGGCGCCTGGGGAGTGTTTGCAGAAGGAATAAGTGAATGGGCAGGTTAGCATCTTCAGAGACAGCCCTGCATTCGAATCCTGACTCCGCCACTAATTCGAGAATTGGCCGCCTGAAATGGGAGGTGCCTCAAACCACCTGGGCCTCAGGTTGCTCCTGGATAAAATGCAAATTCAACCTGCATTGGGTCCCACCGGTGGGTTAAACTCTGGCTTCTTGACCATTTACTATCCCATGGCCTACGAGCTTGTCCCCTGAGTGCCTCTCAGACTCTCCTATGAACACCCAACTTGTTCATCACCCTGTAGGCCATGATGTCCTTCCATCTGTGCTTAGGACGCACCAAACTAGTCTGGCCTCAGGGCCTTTGCACGTGCTGTTCCCTCTGCTGGGAACTTTGTCCCTCAGAAACCTGCATGGCTCCCTCCCTCCCTTGCCTTCTTTTCATCTCTGTCTCCAGCAAGGCCTCCCCGATTACCTCCCATCCAAATCACATCATTCTGTTTCATTTGTTTTCACTGAGCAAGTCATAACCTTTCTGTGCCTCAGTTTACCCATCTGTAAAATTGGCCTAATGACACTATGTACCTCACAGGGCTTCTGTGAGGATTAGATGAGAGACTACATGCAAAGCCAGCATGGGACAAGCTCTAAACAATGCTAGCTATCACTACTAGCATTGAGGTCACTGTCTGAAATGGCATCTTAATTTATTACACATGTTATTATCGGCACTCCACTTTTCAATGATTGTGGGAGACTTTCCCTTTTCTCTTTGCGAGGATGTGGTTAATCTCCCAGATCCTGGCATTGTGATTTCCTAGGATCAGATCTCAGCTCTACCATTTTCTGTGCCACGGTTTCCTCATCTGTAAAATGGAAACAATAATGGCATCTGCCTCTTGGTGGGTTTTTTTTTTTGGATAAAAATTTTCATTCATTTATTTATTTAGTCAACACACATTAACTGAGAGCCTACTACACCCCACCCACTGGGGTAGCCGCTGGACGATGAAAGGAAGCATAAGCTCCTGTTTCTCTCACTTTGAAGAATTACCATCCCAGTGAGATCAGTGTGTAAACTGATAAATTAGATTACAAACCCTGGCTGGTGTGGCTCAGTGGCTCGAGTGCTGGCCGGCGAACCATAGGTCGCGGGTTCGATTCCCAGTCAGGGCACGTGCCGGGGTTATGGGCCAGGTCCCCAGTAGGGGGCATGTGAGAGGCAACCACACATGGATGTTTCTCTCCCTCTCTTTCTCCCTCCCTTCCCCTCTGTCTAAAAATAAATAAATAAAATCTTTAAACACAGAGCATACATTCTGACGGGAGGAAAGGTAGCTCTGGTGACACAGATGATGCGTGATCAATTCTGCTTATTACTCGCCACCCCCTGCCAGCCCCATAGAGATACCATTGACATGTGGAGTTTTTTTTTTTTATAGAGTTTTTCTTTTTCTTTTTTTAAATTTATTTATTTATCTTTAGAGGGGAAGGAGAGAGGGAGAGAAACATCAATGTATGGTTGCCTTTCGTGCGTCCCCTGCTGGGAGTTGGCCTGCAAGGAACCAGCCTGCAACCCAGGCATGTGCCCTGACTGGGAATCGAACCGTGATCGTGTGGTTCGCAGGCCCGAGCTCAATCCACTGAGCTACACCAGCCAGGGCGACATGTGGAGTCTTTTAAAGGCAAAAATGAGTTACTATAGGGCAGTGATTCTCAGTCGGGGTGATTTCGTCCCCGGGGGACATGTGACAATGTCTGGAGACATTTTGGGCTGTCGCGACAGGAAGGGAGCTACTGGCATGTAGAGGGGAGAGGCCAGAGAGGCTGCTCAATGTCCCCACCGGGCACAGGACGGCGCCCCTGCCACAAAGAATTAGTGGGTGCAGATGTCAGATGCTCAGGCTGAGGAGCTATGCTCTTGCAGGGGTGTCCGACCCGCGGCCCACGGGCCACATGCCGCCCAGGATGGCTATGGATGCAGCCCAATACAAAACTGTAAATCTACTCAAAACATGACGAGTTTGTTTGTTTGCTTTTTTGTGATTACTCGTCTCCATGTATTTCACGTGTGGCCCAAGACAACTCTTCTTCCAATGTGTCCCAGAGTTTGGACACCCCGGCCTAGGGCGTGTTTACAACGGTACCTGTCCCGTAGCAAGCACCCAAGAAATGTTAGCTTTTGCTGTTGTCCACTACCCTGTCCCTTGCCCACAGTGGGTTCACCAAAAAACACTTCAGTATGAACATGAGGATTGAGTGATATAGGGTGTCCCTCTAGACTCCGCAAACACTAGGTGCTCAATAAATGTTTCATTAACGACTGCACATGAGGAGTCAGTGAGACGGTCCGTTCTCCAGCTCTGGCTCCGTGTTTGGCACTCTATAGATTTGTTTTACTCGTTAATGTATGTGGGGAGCAAATCTCTTCAGGGCCTGGTACACAGTAAGCGCTCATACAATGCGCGTTGAATAGAGTAGTATTTGCACAGGGCCAGGCATACTAGCTGCACCATGGACACAGGGAGCCTTAACTCCCCACTTCCTCCCCCAGCATCCAGCACTCACCGACCACCTGGACCTCCGTCTTGGCCCGCATGGTCCAGGCAGGGTTGACGGTGACCTCTACGTGGTAGGTGTCGCTGTCGTTGGGCTGGGCGTTACGGAGCAGCATGGAGCCGTTGGGGAAGCCAACGATGTCTCGTTGCTTCATGGCGTTGCCGTCTCTCTGGGGTCGCTGCAGACCAGGGATGTAGGAGAACAGCCTCGTGCCACCATCTGTCTCCTCCCCCTGGTACCACACGATGTCCTGGATGGTGTCTGGGAGGCCCTGGACAGACAGGAGGAGGTCCTGGTTCTTTTGAGGTCGCTCTGGAATCTTCCGGATCTGGAGGGCTGCCCAGGAGCCTTGGAGGATCCAGAGGGCCAGGACTGAGGCTGTCAGGAGTGAAAGGGAGGCCTGAGGTCAGAAGTGTGTTGGGCCGGGATCACGGCATTCTCTGCCCTCTAGGTCCTCATCTGGGGATTAGAACTCTTGAGTTCTGTTCACTGGAAATAGTGCTGGGATCGATTAGTGATGTCTGCCCTGGATTCAGGCGAGGACATTCAGGCATGCACGCCACAGGTTTGCCATCCCATTGGTCCAGAAGGGTTTTCTGCCCTGAGATGCTGCGTGGCCTGCCTGTAAGCACTCAGAGCCTCTGAATCCATTAATTCATTCACCTAACCAATATTTATAGGCATATATATTATCTATGCCACAACACCAACTATATATGATACATGTAAAATTCCCTAGATTTCTAGGCACTGGAGATACAGCAGGGGACTGAGTACAGATAAAATTCCTGTCCTCATGGTCCTAACATTCTAGAAAATTCCATAGGTAAAATGGGGATGGGTTTGTACCTCTGCTGCTCTCCCCTTCGTTTTACTCTAATAATTTCCACTTTCCCGACAATCCTCTCTTCTTCCAGAGAAAAACCTCAACCCTTGGGTTGAGTCCCGCCTTCTTGCCTAGGCCCTGGGGGTACACTTCCTCCTTACCTGAGAGCAGGAGGCCCTTGGAGAAGTGGCAGTGGGTCCCCATGGGAATCTCCATCTTGATGTCCTGTGGACATGCCAAGGGTCCACCCACTGGACACTGAGGGGGCTGGAGGGCCGGGCCCTGGCTGTCTGCAGTGGGCCTGCTCAGTGAGGATCCTGGGGGTGCCCACGAGACATGGCCGAGCCCCGGCACCCCCTTTCCGCAGGCTCCGGAGACTTCTCCTGTGCTCCCCAGAATGAATGTGCAGACACTGGCGGAACCAGTTTCCCAGGGTGACGGGGGAACTTCCCGGGGCTTCCTCGCACTCCTCCCTTGACCTGCTTCCGTCTCTTCTTACCGCTCAGCGTGACTGTCAGCAATAGCAGTCACAGCGGCTCCTGGCTGAGCAACACCCCCTACCTGTGCCTGGCCCAACACATATTATCTCATCCATCTGACACCCACCACGCAGGGTGGTGCCCATTTCAGGGATGAGGAAACTGAGGAGAGGGAGAGAGAGACAGGCGAGTCCTCCAGAAGGGGCAGATGGGATTTGACCTCTGGCTGGCTTACTCTAAAACTCTTCACATGGTGTTTCAAAATCATTCATTCATTCATTCATTCATCCCAACTCACACTCCTTATGCCCAACCCCACCCTGGGCGGTACTGGGGACACAATGACTATTAAGACAGCTCTTGCCCTGCCCTCCGTCCACAGTGGGACAGACTCACCTCCAGATAATGATGGTCCAGAGTGATCAGGGCTGGCCTGGAGGAGCCAGGGGCTGGGAGAGCCCAAAGGGGTGCTTCACTCAGCTTGACGGGCAGGAAGGGCTTTCCTGGAGGAAAGGACAGCTGGAATTTGGAGTAGGAATAGGAATGAGGGTGGGGTGGAGTGGGGTGAGGTGGGGTGCAGTGAGGTGTACCAGGTGGGGTGCCGTGAGTGTAAACAGTACAAGCAAGCAGAAGCACAAGGCTACACGCCGTGGAGATGCTCCGAGGAAGCTGCGGAATCCTGGACCGGTGGGCGCACGCGTCTAGAGAAGTGGACGGGGCCGCTTACAGTTTTGAGCTCTGTCGGGACAGAGTCTGGGTGATGGCGGGTCATGTCAATACCGTAACCACTAGCTGAATATGGCTATTGAAATATACACTTAAGCCCGGCTGGTGGATTGAGTGTGGGCCTGCGAACCACATGATCACGGTTCGATTCCCAGTCAGGGCCCATTCCTTGGTTGTAGGCCAGTTCCCAGCAGGGGACTCATGAGAGGCAACCACACATTGATATTTCTCTCCTTCTCTCCTTCCCTTCCTCTCTAAAGATAAATAAATAAAATCTTTTAAAAAAGCAAAATTACAAAAGTAAAAAATAAAAATTAAGCTTATTACAAACTTGATCTCCAATGCAATTAAAATCACCAACATAAAGATGTCTGACAAAAATTTAAAAAAAGGAAATATGTATTTAAATTAATTAAAGTTTAATGTCTTAAAAAACGTAGTTCCCCCCAAACCAGTCACTTCCAAGTGCTCACTAGCTCCCCGTGACTCGTGGTTATGATGTTAGACAGAGAAGGTGTAGAGCAGCTGTCCCCAGCCTTTTTGGCACCAGCGACCATTTTTTGTGTAAGATGATTTTTTCCACAGGCCAGGGTTTGCAGGGGGTGGGATGGAGCTTCGATCACTGGCCCGCCACTCACCGCCTGTTGGGCAGCCTGGTTCCTGACAGGCCATGGGCTGGCACCTGTCCGGGGCCTGGGGCCTGGAGCCTGGAGACTCGTGATCTGGAACGTTTCCATCATCACTGCTGTTCTCTCGGACAGCGCTGGTCTAGGGGTTGGGGGGCCGGCGGAAGGGGGGACAGTGCTAGGTGAAATATCCGGGTCTGCAGGGTGAGAGAATACCAAGTTGGGGTGTGTGTGTGTGTGTGTGTGTGTGTGTCCTGGGCCCACATCAGATTGTGGGAGGTGAAGGCGTCTTTTAGAGTCCCCAGGTTGGAGTGAGAGAGAAATCTCGGCTCTGAACCACCTGGAGGGCGATGTGGCCTTGGGCTGTTCAGTTTCCCAAACAGCCACAGTCTCCAGTGTGGTGCTATTGCCATTGTGAGCAATGCCAGGTGGCGAATACAGCCAGTTACTCTGGATTTTCCAGTTGCAGAATCTCTCTCTCGATAATAACTTTGATTCCATTTGCATGCTTTAAAAAGGAGCTGGTTTGCTACAGAAATTTAGACAGTAGAGACTCAAAAAGAAGAGAGTAAAATTCAGAGAGAGGGTCACTGCTAATAGTAGATGTCCAGGCTTCTAGCTCCTCTCCTGTATACTTCATCCCCCTTTCTTCCTAGCTCCAGAGGGCAGATCCTGATTGGTTCAAGCTTCCCAGGTTGTCCCACGCTTCTGGCCAGGGATTGGTTGAATGGTGGGCAGTACTGGCCAATGACTAAGGAGAGCCTGCTGGGGAGGCTCCCCCAGGATGGGGTGGGCTGCTTCTCTGGGTCCAAATCTGGCTGCGATACCCAGAATGCAGCAGCCATCCTGGCATCAGCCTGCGGAGGATGCCAATGAGTGAAGGGAATAACAAACAGCAGAGACGCAGGGCTGAACTCCACACACGGCGCCTGGGGTGGAACCAGACGATCCAGTGTCTTGTTTTTCTTTTTTTTTAAATAAGATTTTATTTATTTATCTTTAGAGAGGAAGGGAAGGAGAGAAGGAGAGAAGGAGAGAAATATCAATGTATGGTTGCTTCTTGTGAGTCCCCTGCTGGGAACTGGCTTCCAACCCAGGCATGTGCCCTGACTGGGAATCAAACTGGTGACCCTTTAGTTCACAGCCTGTGCTTAACCCACTGAGCTACACCAGCCGGGGCCCCATTTTTATAGCCTGACAAAAATTCTCTCATTGACCGATTTCTGCTCAGGATCCCCTGGACTCTTTTCTAACTCTGCTCTGACTTTTGGGCTCCTGTGTTTATCCCTTCATTGTCCACACTTCAGCAAGAATGCTCCCAAATCAGTTCAACTGGAATTCCCACCCTTGATATGTGAGCAGAGTTAGAAAAGATTCCGGGGGAGCCTCATCTTCCACCGTCCCCAGGTGATGTCTGGTTGCCCTGGCCTGCCTTCTGCCAGGTCCCATTAGGTGGGTTTACCAAGAATCCTTCCTGGCCTTGGATGTTTCCTCTCAGCAATTTCCTTTCACTGACCCCCCACCTGCTCTTGGGCCCCACACTCCCATGAGCCCATGCCGCACCTGGAGTTGAGTCCCATCTCTCCGCAGCCTCCCATTGCGGTGGCCCCATGCCCCCCTTGAATGAAGTCTGCCTTATCATGCATTAAGAAATATCATTGTACAATGTTTTTCTTCACCAGTCAGAATATAACCTGTTCTTTAACAATTCACGCATCTTTCCAATCACGAATATAGCTGGGTCCTGCAAATTCCGCCAGTAAGAGTGAGGAAATGAAAAAACATTTTCTGAAAGAACTTTAAGTTTTTTTTTTTATTGTGGTAAAACACATACCAAACTTAGGATTTTAGCCACTTTAAAGCACACAGTTCAGTGGCACTTAGCACATTCACAGTATCATGCAACCATCCCTACTGCTATTTCCACAATATAGTTTGTCTCCCCAGAAGGAAACCTTGCACCCGTCAAGCAGCCCTGTCCCCCCTCCCCCAGGCCCTGGCAACCTTTAAGCTCCTTCCTGTCTCTATGGGTTTGCCTATATCGGACATTTCATGTAGACGGAATTCCACGATGTGTGGCCTTTGGTGTCTGGCTTCTTTCACTCAGCACGATGTTCTCTCAAGGTTCGCCCGTGTTGTAGCGCGGGTTGGTGATTCCTTCCTTTTTATGGTTGAATGGTGTTGTGTTGTGCGTCTGGAGCACGTGTTGTTCGTCCACTGAGCCACCCACCTCCCTGGGCAGTTTTGACTGAGGTGCAGGCCGCTGCTACGAGCGTTTGCGTCCACGAATGTATTTGGGTATTCAATCATTGTGGGGATCTACCTAGGAGTGGAATTCTTGGGTCACCTCATTGGCTTTTTAATTTACTTCATCTTCACCCGGGGACACTTTTTCACAGCTTTGTAGAGACAGGGGAAGGGAGGGAGGGAGAGAAAGAAACATCAATTGGTTGCCTCCCATTCATGCCCAGACTGGGGAGCAGACTTGAAACTTAGGTATACCCCCTGACTGGGAATCGAACCCATGGCCAAAAGGTTGTGGAATGACACTCCAACCGACAGAGCCACTCAAGCCGGGGCAACATTGTTTTTCAGTAAGTTAGATTTCGGTAGCACAGGCATCCTCACTCAGAGCAGTCCTCAACGCAGAGGCTTCTGGGACCTCACAGCCACTGGAAGCGGGGGAATGACTGCTCAGACCCCGCCCCCACTCACTCCGCGCAGAACAGTGCAGGGGTGGGGGGGGGGTGCGGTTCCAGCCTCTCCGTGACCTGCTCCATGCCCTCTCCCTTCCCTCCTCTCATTCCGGTACTTGTGGTTTTCTCAATGTTCCATGAAGCCGTGCAACACCTAAACCCAAATTCTGGGGCACTCGGCTGCCGCGGGGCCCACAGCTTCTTCCCCGAAACGCAGGCGGTCACAACCACAGCTGCTGGGAAGGGAGATCAATCACTTCCACGCCCATTGACACCGTCTGCCAATGCCTACTGTATCGACTCGGCAATGGCGCCTCCAGAGTGTGTCCCCACACCCACGCCAAGCGACAGTCACGACGACGCTGTGACTGTAAAAGGGCAGAAACCACACGAACGCCTCTCCCCAGGGGCCTGGTAGAAAAGGTCCACGTGGCGCCTAAAAGACGCCCTCTGACCTTCCAGGAGCTTCCAGCGAGGGAACCAAGGTGCAGGACGGAGTGTGAGACTTTGCCTGGCGGACACAGAACAGCGCACACTGTTGTCTGTACCTCAACTCGCCAGGAGATAGCGCCATGCTCACCTGCGGTGGGACAGGGGCCCTGGGTCGGGGCAGCAAATAGAATAATGGGCCCCCAGAGCCACCTGGGTCCCAATCCCAGGAACCTCTGAACATGCTCTCTTACAGCGGCAGAGGCTTTGCAGGTGTGCGGGCGTGAAAGGCCTCGTGTGGGGAGTTATCCTGGATGAGCTGGATGGGCCGAAAACTCACAGGGTCCTGGTAGGGGAAAGCGGGAGGCAGCTTCCTCTCCCTGACCAGGGAGAGAGAATGGGGGCTCGGGGGACGGCTGTGCCCCGGGGCTGCACTGCCCAGGCAGGCAGGCAGCCTCCGAAGCTGGAAAGGCCAGGGAAGGGTCCTGTCCTCAGCGAGGAGCCAGCTGCCCACAGCTTGATTTTAGCTCGGGGAGACCCATTTTGGACTCCGGACTTCCAGAACGTTAAGAGAATCATTTCGTGTTGTTCAAGCTGCTACGTGTGTGGTAATAGAGTCCCTGCCCGCAAAGTGTACCACTGAGTGATTTCAAAGCGTTACCTGAAACGGTTTTAAAAATTGTGTTGGGGGGGGGAGGGAAGAGATGACAAAAATCTGCCACATTAGCCATTTTTAAGTGTATCATTTCACGGCACCAGTGACATTCAAGTGTGCAAAACTGGGTGTCCCCCTGCAGAAGAAGGAAGCTGGACCCTTCCCTTTGCCCTGCGCACAAATTAACACAGAGGGGCCCCCTGATGTCTTTTTATGACTTTAGATTTGCACATGGCTAGGTGTTCCCTGGTTAAAAGAATTAAAAAGAGAGCCCGGCCGGTGTGGCTCAAGTCGGTCGGGCATCGTCCCGCAAACTGCAAGGCGGCCGGCCTGATTCCCCGCCTGGGTCACAGGTCCCGTCCCCAGTCGGGGCGTGGAGGGAAGGCAGTCGGTCAGTGTTTCTCTCCTGCNTGTTTTGGGGGGGGGAGGGAAGAGATGACAAAAATCTGCCACATTAGCCACTTTTAAGTGTATCATTTCACGGCACCAGTGACATTCAAGTGTGCAAAACTGGGCGTCCCCCTGCAGAAGAAGGAAGCTGGACCCTTCCCTTTGCCCCGCGCACAAATTAACACAGAGGGGCCCCCTGATGTCTTTTTATGACTTTAGATTTGCACATGGCTAGGTGTTCCCTGGTTAAAAGAATTATAAAGAGAGCCCGGCCGGTGTGGCTCAAGTCGGTCGGGCATCGTCCCGCAAACTGCAAGGCGGCCGGCCTGATTCCCCGCCTGGGTCACAGGTCCCGTCCCCAGTCGGGGCGTGGAGGGAAGGCAGTCGGTCAGTGTTTCTCTCCTGCCTTCTCCCCCCCGGGATCCTCTTTCTGAAAATAAATAAATAAATAAATAGGAATCAGGCGAACTCTCTGCAGGGTGTCTGAGAAGCCGGGGGACAAGTGTCCACCTTGTGACCTTCTCGATTCAGGGTATTGCTTCCATCTCTCCGGTTCCATCCTACACGGTGACAGCCCACTGTCTGGGGGCCGGGGACGGACGAGGGTTTTTTTACATGGCAGCAAAGTCTCCCCGCCAGTCTCCCCCTGGTCCTCAACACCGCGGGGGTCCCACTGGCCTAGCCACCCCCGGAACCCCTCGCCCTCACCATCCCACTGGGTCCTGTCTCTTCTCCATCCTTCTCTTTTCCGAACTCTCCCGTCTCTGCCCGGAGCGGGTCCTGAATCCTTCCCGGTTTTCTTAGCAGGGCAGCTTGAGCCTGGCTCTCCAGTTCAGCAACCCGGCCCAAGGTTTCACCTCCTTGAGCTACATTCCCCAGCACACAGCTGTCACTCTGAGAGGAATTCTGACGATTCGTTTCAAAGGGAACACGTCAGGCCGGGCAGCTCAGCCTCCTGGTCTCGGAAGGTCCCTCCTGCTCTGGGGGTGTGTGTCCCGGCCCAGCGACTCCCCCGGCACCTCTTCCTCGACCTTTCAGGAACAGACGTTTGCTTTCTGTAGTGGGTTACCAGCAAACCTGCCCCGGGGTCCTGTCACCTCCAGCCAGCTGGTGACAGGTGCTCCCAGCTGAAGGAGGTGCCTGGAGCTGCTAATCTCCAAGTTCATGTCCACCAGTTCTTCCTGCTCCTGGAACAGCCCCAGGCAGCTGCGTCCCAGCCTCTGGCTCTCTTCTTGGTGATGCATATCAGTGGCTGGTTTTTTTTTTTTTTTTGAGCCACAGAAATTCAACTGACGTGGAGATTGGGAAGTTCAAGGCCGAAAGTAAAAGTCTCATCAGAAGTTTCTGGCAGTTGGAACAACCAGTGTGACTGGGTGACCCCACAGTGCAGGAAAAGGTTGATTTTGCCCAGAGAGAGATCTGACCTTTTGTCACAGGAGATAACTCTGAGCTCTTGTAGTGTCCTGGCTGATAAGAGCCCTTGTTTCCCTGAGGACAGCTGTGCTGGCAGTGAGATTGGTGGCCCCGGGCCACCACACGGGCGTCACCAGCTTGACCCTAAGGTCGGCTATGTCAGCTTGACTGACCCCTAACGGAAGCTCTGGAAGCCGAGCCTGGGATGAGTTTATCCCAGTTGGCGGAAGCCTGTTTGTTGTCACACGTCGCTCCTGGAAGACAAAGTGCTGCCGTGTGGCTCCCCTGGGGGCGGACAGCTGGGTGCGCAGGCCGGGTGGCTCCTGGGCCCGTGTCACATCTCTGACAGGAACCTCACTGAACCGTGACCCGGACGGTGGCACCGACCCTGAGTTCTTGGGAGCCCTTGGTGAGCACGCTGAGCCTGAGGGGGCTCTGGGGTCTCTGAACAGATACCCGCCCGCTGCCTTGCAACACAGAGGGGGCGTCCTGAGGTATGGCGGAGAGAATGGTCTGTTTCTTTGGAGAAAGACTTCACCCGCTGGGGTAGGGTCCAGCTGCAAGGCTCTTGTCCTCACTGGCTGTGGTCTCCCTCCATTCAGTCCGGAAGCCGTCACCTTGTGCCGTCTGCCTGCAGGTCCTGGGGAGAGCTGGCCTCAGAGTTGACGACGTAATAGGACACGTTCTAGAAAAGGGACATTTAAACTTTAGCCTCAGAGCCCTTTCAGACAAAAGTCTTCCCCCTGAAGGCCTTGTGCGGAGCCGCAGGCCTGCCCCTCCCCCTCCCCCTCCCCCTCCCCGGGAGCCTGGGCAGAACTTTCAGGTGCAACTCGACGGGAGGGAGGGGCACCACTGCCAGTGAAGATCCCAGGTCCCAGCACAGACCCAGCAGACCAGACTCTCGGGGACTGAGCTCCAGGAACCTGCACCTCAGCAAACCTCTGGGGGGGCTTCTGCCCAGCAGGAAGGGCCGGGGATGGCTGGCTGCTCAGGGCATCTCCAGAAAAGATCCAGGACCCGGCTCCCGAGGCCATGACTTGTCTGTCCCCTCTTTGGGGAAGCCCGCAGCAGGTTCATGCAGGAATGACCACCCCCCGCCCCCCCACCACACACACCCTCTGCTCCATCGACACACTTACATTGTTATCGGAGGGGCTGCGTTGGTTCCAACCTGGGAAACAGGAGAAGTTGTCAGGGATGAATGACCGTGTGGGAAGCACAGGAAGTCGACACAGGTGGGTGGAGGAAGTTGACACAGGTGGGTGGCAGGGACACTGAATGCTAGGACCAGCTCTGCTCTTGACATGGGGGTGCCTCTTCCCAGAGTGGTTTATACATTTGTAAAACAGGAATGGGATAGGTTCTTCCTCCAGTTATTCAGGATAAATACATCCTGTTTGCGGATGGCTCTGGAACCCGATAGAAGGGTTCAAGTCCCAGCTCTGTCGTTTGGGAGCTGTGTGACCTTGGGCAAACGACTTAACCTCTCTGTGCCTCACTGTCCTCAACCATCAGACAGGGATTTACTTAGCAAATAGTAAATGTCTACGCTGTGCCAGGGGCATTCTGGGAGCTGGGGATATAACTGAACAAAACAGATAACAAGGCCTGTTCTCAGGGAGTTTCCACTAATAATTACAGTTAACAGCAGCATTACTAAGCCGAGCTTAGTTGCCCCACACATAGCTTACAATGTGCCAAAGGCTGTGCTGTTTCACCTGGACTATCAGGTACAGTTACTCCCATTTTACAGATGAGGAAACTGAGTCGTTTGCCCAAGGCCACACAATGGATAGAGCGGCAGAGGGCCCAGACACAGGCAGTCTGGCTCTGCAGATGACACATCCGGCAAAGGCTTCCTCAAATGCCCCCTTTGTGCCTGGTCTGGTGGTAGGTGGCGCCGGGGACATGGCTGTGACCGAGGCAGTTCTAGCGCTGCCCTCCTGGGGCTCACAGTCCACTGGAGAGACAGACAAGTCCCCACAGAGTGATGTCCCAGAGTCAGCAAGGCATGGGTGAGGGAGCCCAGAGCAGATGCTTGGATCATGCGGGAGGATCAGGGAGGGCTTCCTGGAGGAGGGCACCCCGGCTGGGATGGGAGGAGGGAGGGAGTTTTGTTTAGTGGTCGAGGGAACAAGCTTTGTAGCCAAGAGAACTGCTCACAGTCTTTCAAGCTGTGAGCCGGTTGGCAGGCGACCTTTTCTCCTCTGTGACTTGGGGCTCACAGGAGCACTCACTTTGCTGGGGCGTTTGTGAGCACCCAAGGGGGCTGTGCCCAGACAGTGCCTGGCACATAGAAAGGGCTTGGCAAACTGTAGTAGCTCTTTTGATTATAGAATTAGCTAAAGAAGCCCTGGCTGGTGTGGCTCAGTGGATTGAGCACTGGCCTGAGAACCAAAGGGTCACTGGTTCAATTCCCAGTCAGGGCACATGCCTGGGTTGCAGGCTAGGTCCCCAGTAGGGGGCGTGCAACAGGCAACTATACATTGCTGTTTCTCTGCCTCTCTTTCTCCCCTCTCTCTAAAAATAAATAAAATCTTAAAAATTAGCCGCAGGACTTTGCCGGAAGGAGCCATGTGGAGGGTGCTCCAGGCAGGGAAATAGCCTGTGCAGGGCCTTTGCGGTGAGAAGACCATCAGGGCCGCTTAGAGCTGGGGTTCGGGGCGTCAGTTGCTGCCACCCTCCCCCCTTTCTGTGAGAGCAGTTAGGGTGTCACTCCCGAGCAAGACCGACGGAGGAAAGCTGGGGGCAGTTAAGGCCTAGCCCGTCCTCCATCCACCCTGTGTCACCTGGACGGAAAGCC
This sequence comes from Sturnira hondurensis, assembly GCF_014824575.4. Taxonomy (NCBI): domain Eukaryota; kingdom Metazoa; phylum Chordata; class Mammalia; order Chiroptera; family Phyllostomidae; genus Sturnira; species Sturnira hondurensis. Next base: position 82,467 of record NW_028073651.1, on the reverse strand, counting down.
AAAATCCTTACTGTGGCCTTCGAGGCCCCGCAGGATCTGCCCCTACTCCCTAAATATTTGTCAGATGAATCAATGATCCAATGACCAGGACTTCCTGATGTGAGTGTCCCTGCCTGTAAAACGGCGACCCTTGTGGTGTCAGGGGGCGCGTTCAGAGAGAGGCTGTCACGGGAAGGGTGAGCACACTAGGCAGCTGCAATGACGTTCGCTCATGGCAGACAGGCAGGGGATGTGTCAAAGAGGAGGAGACTCACAGAAGAATCTGGACCGCCGGAAACGGAAATAAATCAGGAGCCCCAGGCTCACAACAATCACGACCAGGACCGGGATCAGGATCGCAAATAGAGGGGTGATCCCAGAGGACTGACCCTTAGGACGTTCTCCTGGAAGAGAAGAAGGAAGCAGGGATTTAGCTTCAGAGATTTGGGGGGTTTGACCTGCCCCGCAAATATCATCCCTTATTCCTTTAGGAAGTTACCATTCTGCCTCCTCCTCAGTCTATATGGTTCAGGTGGACTCCACCCCACCCTCTGGTTCTTAGGATGGGACTTTGACCTAGACCTGGCCAATCAGAGCATTCCATTCTCTCTGGCTGCCGTGATTGGTTCAGAGGGTGGCTGTGACCTAAGTAGAGCCAATGAGAGCCAGCCCTGGGACTTTGGCTAGCGCTGCTGAAAGTGGTGTATCTTTGGCCCTGGGAGTGCTACCCTATGGGGATGTCAGCCTGTCGCTGTTGAGGGCCATCTTGCCTCCCTGAGGGGAGTATCTGCCTGAGAATAAAACCAGCACAGAGGAAAACGGAGACAAGAGCGGTAAAGAGAAGCTCCTGGATTACACAGCTGGAGCACCTGGGGTTAATTATAACTGCAGGTACATTTTCAATAAAGTCCCCCTTTTGCTTGGACTATTTTGACTTGTGCTTCTAACGATTGCAACTGATAGAATTCTGCCTAACGCATTCGGACGTGCAGGGGAAGAGGCACTGCAGGGCGGCCCCAGCCTGGGTTTGCAGAGCGGGGAACCTGGGCAGCTGTGCAGCGGGGCCAGTGGCACAGACGATGGGCCCACGGAAAGTAAAGCGGACCCTGTTGGTGCTTTCGCCAGGGGGCAGGGGGAGGATGGAAGTCAGAGAGTGGTCCTGGGGCCGAGGGACCCCTTCACCCAGGTGCCTCCTTTGGCCCCTGTTCTCCCCACCCAGGGGCCTCCTCACCTCTGAGCAGGACAGTCTGTTCTGCCCCGCCTGTCCCTAAGGCATTGGTGGCGTTGCAGATGAAAGTCGTGTTGATGGCCTCATCCACGGAATGGATCAGGAGCTGGGGGCCCTGGGCGATGGCAGAGGGTGGCAGGGGACCTGTGGCCCTGGGAGAGACAGCTGGGTAAGGAAGTGGCCTCATGGGAGGCCTGGGGGGGCACGTGACTGGGCACTTGTGGCACGCCAGGGGTGCAGACACCCTCCCGCCTTCTGGAATGTGAGTTGAGAACAGCCCCGAAACTCTCCCGCCTCCCTCTCTCACACCCACACCCAGGCTGTTGGCAGCTCCTGTCTGCCCCACCTTCAAAACCCATCCAGACTGGCCACTCCTGAAAGCCTCCCCTGCCACCACCCTGGTCTGATGCCCCTATGCCTGGGCTGCTGTGGCCACCTTCTCACTGGGCTCCCCACTTCCGCCCCTGGCCCCCACGCCAGTCTGTCCCCCACTCAGCAGTCTGTGCGATCTTGTTCGCACGAAGTCAGCCTGTAACCCTCCCATGGCTCCTGCTTCACTGGGAGTAAAATCCAAGGTCCTTACCACGGCCACAGGCCCTACAGAAGCCAGTGTCAATACCACTGAACACATTGTTACACTACCCTGGCTGATTCTCGAACAATCCAGCTACGCTCCCACCTCCGAGTCTTTGCATATGCTGTTCCCTCTGCCTGGAATGCTGTTCCCCCAGGTACCGGCACAGCTCACCCTCCCCTCCCTCAGGTCTCTGCTCACACATCACCTCAGCGACACCTTCCTTGGCCACCCTATTTCAACTGCAGTGGCCCCCTCCTCACCCTCCTTCTCTGCTTCATCTTTTCCATGGCATTATGTAGTTGACCATGCTATCAGATTATCCCCCCCCACCGCCCCCCTGCTCTGGAAAGGAAGCTCCATGAGCGAAGGGAATCTGGCCTGCTTTATTTACCCAGGCATGTCAGGAAATAGCATCTGGCACACAGGGAGCAGCCGAGAAACACTGGTTTAGTGGACGGAGGAGAGACAGGCATGGGGATTTGGACATCTGCAGAGCTGGGGTGGACACCCTGCCGTGTGGCTCGTGGCAGGGCCGGAAAGTGGCATCTGTCAACCCCAGTGGGAAGCCTGTGACTGGCAGGCAACACCTTTGGCAGATGATTAAGAATCACCAACGGTGGCTTTCACAGAAGTGGGCAGACCAGGATGGTGACCACCACGGCATTTGCAGAGATGAAAATGGGAGAGGGCGGCCACATCCCACACTTGGGGGGTTGGTGAAATCATTGATGTCATGCACACAGAGGGAAGCCCAGCAGCATTAAAAGGGGGCTGCGGGCATTTTGACACGGGTAGAGAAGGACTGAAGGACGGATGGAGAGAGGGATGGACTGATGGGCAGAATGTGATAAAACAACCAACATAGTGGAATGTTAGCGGAAGAAGCCACGTGGTGGGTTTTTGAATGTTCCCTGGGAAATTCTTACAGTTTCTCTGTATGTTTGAAAACCATCCTCATAAAGCCCTGGCTGGCGTGGCTCAGTGGATTGAGTGGCAGCCTGCAAACCAAAGGGTCACCGGTTCGATTCCCAGGCAGGAGACACGCCTGGGTCGCGGGCCAGGTCCCCAGTAGGGGGACACGTGAGAGGCAACGACATGTTGATGTTTCTCTCTTTGTCTTTCACCCTCCCTTCCCCTCTCTAAGAATAAACGAATAAAATCTTTAAAAAAAGAAGAAAAAATTTTCCTCATAAAATTTTGTAGAGACAGGGATTTGGATCTATGTGCTTTGATGGAGAAAGGGGTTCACGAGGTAAGAAGAAAAGGTTAAAATGGCATCAACAGCAGTTTTTGTTTAGAAACGCACAGGAAAAAAGGACAGGGAGGCCTGTGACAAGAGGCGACAGTGGCTATTTCTGGAAGTGGCCGGCTACTTTCACTGTAGATGCAATATCCTTCTTTTGGTCACAGTTATCTGAAGTTTCCACAGTGGTATCATGTTATTTTTGTAATAAGGAAAAAAGCCCAGTAGAAATTCTGCCATGCAATTTTCCCCTCTGCCTTTGCTTCTGCCACCCTTAACGCCGGCGCTGGTATGAATGTGAGGGTAACTTCTGTTTGCCCCGCTCGTCTAGAGTAGGGACAGCGTTTATTCCCTCAGAGACGACCACGCAGGCTGCACCAGGTGACCGGGGAGGTGGCGGAGCCCAGAAGTTAGGGGACTGAGTTTGGAGTCAGGCGCCCATTGGAGAGCCCCCTCTGCGCCCTCATGGCCGCGTGACCTGGGCAACGGATGGCACCCGCTGGGGCCCAGCTGGTCTTTAACCCAGGGATGCGCTAGAATTTGAGGATCCCACGGGATGAGTGAAGTGCTGGGCACACAGCGGGCAGGCCATAGAGAGCAGGGGTGGCCCTGACTGGTGTGGGTCAGTTGGCTGAGCCTCGTCCGGCAAAGCAAAAGGTCGCTGGTTCGATTCCTGGTCAGGGCACATGCGGATGTTGTAGGTTTGAGAGGCAACTGATCAATGTTTCTCTCCCTTTCTTTCTCCCTCCCTCTCCCTCTCTCTAAAAATTAAAAACAATAAATGAAAAAATAGTGAAAACCCAGGGGAAAAAAAAACAAGAGTAGGTGTGTCAGTGAATCTGACCTAACCCCCTCATAAACTCTGAGCATGCCACTCAGAAAATCTTTCAGGGTCCCAAGTTGACTTTTTTCTTTTTTAAAGATTTTATTTATTTATATTTAGAGAGAGAAGAAGGGAGGGAGAAAGAGAAGGAGAGAAACCTCAATGTGTGATTGCCTCTCATGTGCCTCCAACTGGGGACCCTGCCCACAACCCAGCCATGTGCTCTGACTGGGAATTGAACCAGCGACCCTTTGATTCACCCTTTGATTCACAGGCCGGCGCTCAATCCACTGAGCCACGCCAGCCAGGGCCCTAGTTGACTTTTCTCTCTTTTTACTTTCCTGCATCTTCTCCTCCCTCAGGGCCCCAAGTTCGGGTCCACCCAGGACTCACGTGCTCCAGACATAGTCTTCAGACTTTGGCTTGCTGCGGACGTCACATTTCAGGGTGACTTCACTGCGGCCCAGGTACCAGTTGTTATCATAGCCGGAGATGGAGACCTCAGGGGGGTCTGGGTGAAACAGACACACAAACTCAGAGACAGGGAGCCTTCAGAGGGGACTGAAGACCTGTGAGATTCACACCAGAACAGGAAAAAGCCTCAGCACATTTCGGGAACAGCCCCAGACGGAGAGGCCTGTGAGGAGTCTGGGGCAATGGGGACACAGCTCCCCAGAGTCGGTGGCCTAGGTGACCTGGGCAATAGGAGCAGTGCTGTGTGTGGGCTAGAGGAGCCAGTGTAGACGAGGGCGAGGCAGTGTAGACAGTGGACAAGGGAGCTGGTGCAGACAGCAGGCGAAGCCGTGTGTGGCACACAGGGAAGGTCAGTGCACACAGCCACCCAGGGAGCAGGCGGAGGTGGTGTGGGGAGGCTGGTCTCCAGGAGCCTGTGCAAATAGGGTGGGGGTCAGTGTCCACAGAGGCCCTGGAGTCAGGACAGACCACCAGGGGAACAGCGTGGACGGCAGCCTAGGAAGTTGCTGTAGTTAAAATGAAGCGTGTTGCTTGTGGGCAGTGGTTCCCACGCTCGCTCACACGCGGGCACACTCACAGGGCACGCTGAGGGTCACAGGCAGTAGGTCGGGCTTCTCGAAGGTCTCATGCTCCACTATGCAGCTGACATTTATGCCGTCCACCCGGCTCGAGGGTGCTAAGATTAGGAGGCTGACGACGTTGAATGTGCCGGGCAGGGGTCCCGGCTCCTGGCTCTCATTGACCTCCCTGCCCGAGGACCAGGAAATTCGGGCAGGTGGGCGGCCGGCCGTGGAGACGCAGCGGGCCACAGGCACAGGCTCCTGGCCGAGCGGGTGGAGTGGGACCTCCTGGGTCTCAGCCTTGTTCTGAGGCTTGGCTGGGGAGAGGAGGAAAAGGGACAGGTCACTCCTCACCTGCAACCACTGATTAATGACACAGACATGTGGACAGCAGAGGAAGGCGGCTTAACTGAGGATGTAGGGACAGGTTCAAATCCCAGCTCTGGCCCTGAGCACTTGGGGGGCCTTGGGCAAGTCTGTGCCTCAGTTTCCTTGTCTGTCAGCTGGGGATAAAGACAAGGACCACGGGCAACGAGAATACGCACGCAAAGCTCTTAGAGTGGTATTGGCACATAATACGTGCTCAGTAAACGCTGTTATTATGATCGGTCACTGAAGACATGGCCTGGCCCTGGGATGGGCAGTGTTGGGGACCCAGCGATGACCGAGAGGCCTCCGCCCCTGCCTCCATGGGGTGTCCAGCACAAAGGGAGGGCAGACACTTCCCCAGGCAGTGATGCCCCACTGTGGGTAAGGCTGAGATGGGGGGAGCCGAGGGGAGCCCGGGTGGGGGTGGCCAGGGAGGGCTTTGTGGAGGACAGGAGGGCAGAACTGTGCTCTGGGGGTTAAGGGGGGGGAGGCGCTGGGCTGGAGGCTGCGAGTGAGAGCGCTGGCCTGTGCTCTAGGTGTGCCTGTTAATCATTCTGGTTATTCCCAAACCTGGGGCTTCACTCAGTTCCGTCCCCATCATTTTCCCTGGGGTTATTACTTACTGAAGGTTTCTCTTTAATTTGACTCACTGGTGGTTTCGAGTCACCCTCATCCTAAACCGAAAGGCCTGAAGCCCCGGGCTGGCCGGACCAACCAGAGCGGTTTGCTCAGGTGCTCTGGTGCCTGGCGGTGCTCCAAGCACTTGCCTCACCGTGAGTCACTCTGGCAAAACCGGGAACAGTAGCCAGCACATAAGTGGAAAATAAATGTCAGCTCTTACTCATCCTCATAGCCATGTCCGTTTCACCAAGGAGGAAACTGAGGCACAGAAACTTCTCTATTTCCAAGAAGGTCCCCTTCTTCCCGGTGCTCGAGAAAGTGAACCCGTGAGTCCCTGACACACTAGAGGGCGCCGGGGTCCCGCCGGTAAAGTAATTCCCCGTCTGGGAGCCTAAGCTCCTTCCCTTCCAGCCAGGCCTTCAACACCCTTTCCTAGAACTCGGGAGTGACACCAGCTAGCAGCTCTCAGGGGCTCACAGGGACCTCTGTTCTAAGCGGGTCACCTGGATAACCTCCCGGGACCCCGTGGACAGCTGGCACTTGGAAACCACTAGCCCAAGCCACCAGGGTGGCCTGCAAACCCACTGCCTCTGCTTCCCGGGCTCCACCTACTTTTGTCCCCACAGGCCCTCTGCTGGGTGTGTGTGTGTGTGGGGGGGCTCGCTCCCTCCCGGGCCTGTTCCACTCTGCTTCCCCGCCTCCCCACCCAACCGCCCTCCCGTTCGTCCCCTTTCTCCCCGCTCACCCAGCACGCGGAGCCAGGTGCGGGCGCTCTTGCTGCCCTGCGGGAACGTGGCGACGTGGCAGGTGTAGTTCGCCTCGTCCCCGGCGCGCAGCCCCAACACGGCCAGCGAGGCGTCCCGCAGCTTCTCGCGGGGCCTGGAGGCCACGAACTGCAGCCGCCCGCTCTCGGGGAAGCTGCTGCCCTGGGTCGGGTGGAAGACAGCCACGGTGCGGGAGGCCCCCGTGGGGTCCTGCCGCTGCCACGTCACCAGCGTCACCTGCAGGTCGTCCTCCTGTGTGTGCACCTTACAAGGCAGCGTCGCGTTGCGGTCCAGGAAGCCGCGCACCTCGGGGAGCACCTGCACCTCGAAGGACTGGGTGCTTGCCTCTGCGGGGGAAACCGGTTGGGGGGGTTCGAGTCAGACCTGGGCATCTGGGTCTGGATGGGGTTCGGTGCCTAGAAGGCCGCTCACCTGGGGCCTAGAGTCCCTTGGGTGTGTGTGTGTGTGTGTGTGTGTGTGTGTTTTGGGGTGGTCCAGTCCCCATCCAGGTGCTGGCAAGAAGGAGAGCAGATGGATGGGGTCTGCGACCTGGTGGGCTCCGCTTCACTGGGCGATGACTACCGTATTTTTTTCTATTACTTCCGTTACTCCATCCTAGCACCACTGATTTTTAAGATAGCGTTTAAAAAATTAAATTTGGCCCTGGCTGGTGTAGCTCAGTGGATTGGGTGCGGGCCTGCGAACCAAAAGGTCGCTGGTTCGATTCCCAGTCAGGGCACAGGCCTGGGTTGCAGGCCAGTTCCCAGCAGGGGATGCACAAGAGGCAACCATACATTGATATTTCTCTCCTCTCTCCTTCCCTTCCCCTCTAAAGATAAATAAATAAAATCTTAAAAAAATAAATTTGCAGTTTAAGCCATTCTAAAGTGTACAGTTTAGTGAGATTAGTTACATCCACGGTGCTGTGTAAGCATCACTGCTACCTAGTTCCACGGGGTGGGCACATTTTCATCACCCCCATGCCATCAATTTTAAGATGCAATTTCCAGTGGTGCTGGCATTTACAGCAGGGCTCCGTGTCAATATTTACAGCACCTCTGATTTAGGGGAGTAAAAAGGGGGAGAAACTCCAGGTCTTAGAATCTATAAGAAATGTGGTATATTATTATTATCATTATTATTATTATTGCTCTGTGTGGACCTGGCCTGGGAGAATGTTTGTAGAGGATCCTGGCACAAGAAAAGAGAGGCAATGAGAGCTCCAGGCTTTTGGATCCATTGCCATCTCTGCTGTGAGGCTTCAGGCAGTTTACTTAACCTCTCTGATTCTTTCAGTTTGTGAACTGGGGCCAACAACAGTGAGCGCTCATGGGCCGCTTACACAGACCAGGGGCTGTTCTGAGTGCTTCACGCGTCTCTCAGCATTTAGTCCTCCAGGAGCTCCTTGAGGCCAGTACCACCGTCAGCCCCGCTTTATAGACGGGGAAACTTACGTACAGAGCCATGCGCTCCAGGCGACGCAGAGGGTAAGTGGCAGAGGTGGGATTTGAACCTGGGCTGTCTGCAGTCAAGAGGCCTGCTAAGCCACCAGGTTACACAGGAAACTCCTTCTGCTAGGGGCCCCAGCACATAATAGGTCCTCGACATAGGTTAGCTCTTACTGGCATTAAGAAACACAATGCTGTGTGTGTTTATTAATAGTAACAAGAGTAATGGAGAAGGTGGGAAGGGAAAGAGTTACGTTCTCGGAAGCTCAGCCCTGCCACTCACTCGATGTGGCCCTCTGTTCGGGTGGTTTCACCCCTCAGAGCCTCAGTTTCCCCATCGGTAAAATGTAGGTGCTCTAAACTTAGGGTTGCTGGGAGGACTCGGTGACGAAATCCACGTGAAGGGCTAGCAATGCCAAGTACTCGGAAGGGCAGGTGTTATAATCATGGCCATTAAGAGGAAGAAGAAGCGGGGCGGGGGTAGTGGACAGGGGCTGCACGGAGGGAGGGCGCGGTCTGGACGTAGGGAACTGTGGCGTGGCGAGCATGCTGGTCTGGGTTCAAATGCCAGCTTTACCACGGGCATGCTGTGCAGCTCTGGGCAAGCGAGTCTCCTTCTCTGGTGACCTCCTCCACCAAAGGGCGGGGTCTCCTCCTTAACGAGGCTGCCATGTGGATGAAACTGGGTGAAGTGGCCTTTCCTTCAGCCACTTTGTGTCCCTGTGTCATCATCACGCTGGAGCCAGACACTTAGCTGCTCCCTGAAGCGTGACCTCGTTTAAACCTCTCCATGGCCCCAAGAGATAGGTGCCAGGATTTTTATTACCTTGGACAGAGGGGGCAAGTGAGCCGCTGAGGGTCAAGCCACGGCCGGGGCTAACCAGCAGACAAGGGGCAGAGCCTGGGCTCAGACCCTGGACTGGCCTGGCCTGCGCCCAGGCCTGGGGGCACCGGGCTCTCCCACCCTAGGAGAGGGGTCTCTGGCCACTGTTTCAGTTCACACTCCTCGGCTCCGCTACCTCCCGCTGGGCACCTTGGGCGAATTCCCGGCCCTCTCCGTGCCTCAGTCGTCTCATCAAGCCTTGGCACTCTCTTTCCTGAGGGGAAGCATCGGGAGTTCTGTGAACCGGCTTTTCAGAAATGCTAAGATGAGGGCCTCCGGGGTCCCTGGGTCTAGATTCAGTATCACTATTGCTCCCATGAATGATCATTTCCGTTTGTTCGCCTGGAGTGCCCGCGAGCTCAGCATCCCCCTAGACAGGAGCTCACCAGGTAGGTGGGATTCCCCACCCCCAGCACAGAAAGCTCAGGTAACTTTTCTGAGCTCACGCGGGTATTAATGCCTAAAGATGTTTTGAACCTAGGGCTGTCTGACATCAGAGCTATATCCCTAGGCCTGGTCCGGTGGCTCGCCGGTTTGGGGCATCATTCCGTGCACCAAAAGGTTGTGGGTTCGATCCCTGGTCAGAGCACATGCCATGGGTTGCAGGTTTGATCCCTGGTCAGGATTCTCTCTCACATCGCTGTTTCTTTCTCACTCTCTCCCTCACCCTCCCATCAATAAGGACATCGTCTCCGGTGAGGATGGGGGGGGAGTCGGTAGCGGCGGGGGAGGGGGGGAGGGGGAGGGAAATGAATGAATGGCCAAGCCATTACAGCCCGACCTGGGGTTAGAAGGAGGCCGACCCCGACCCCCTGTTCCCCATTAGACCTTTTTTTGGGCATGGTGAGCAGGGCCATTAATGACCTCCGCTGAGTGTTCTGGAGAATGAGTCACCGTTCTAACAGGAATGAGAAACCTGCTGTGCGTAAGAGGAAACCGGCGCTTTCTGGGAGCCAGAGAAGGGTCCTGGCCCCTAGGATCCACCAACCCTTGGAATGAAGGGGGCCTGAGTGCCCGGGCAGGTGGGGAGGGACCGAGGGAGCAGGGCCCGCGGACTGCGGGAACTCACCGGCGGGCGCCCAAGAAGGCCACAGCAGCAGCAGCAGCAGCAGCAGCGGCTCCGCAGCTCCGGCCATGGTGGGAGAGAACAGCTCCCCGTGCTGATCCAGGCGTCCTAGGGACTCCGGAGACGCCCGCCCAGAAACCCCCATCGGGCCAAGGGGGCGGGACAGGGCGGGGCGGGGAGGCGGGGTAGTTTCCGGGAGCCGTGAGTCCCGGGCGCGGGGGCAGCTCCTGATACGCGGCTCCCCGTGGGAAGGGGTGAAGGCGCAGGCCACAGAGACAGTCAGGGACTTTCTGCAGCTCTTTGCTGTAAGTGACCGAGCTGAGATTCAAACCTACAGTCAGGACAGGCCCTGAGTTCTTCACCAACCGTTTTAACCTCCTCCCCCACCCCACTGCGCCCTTGGTCTTGGGAACCAGGCAAGGGCAAGGTTGCTACTCCTCTTGGGGCCTCGGTTCCCTCACATGGCTGTTGTAAGACTTAAACAACTGCTTAGCCCGGCGCCTGGAAGCTCTAAGAATAACACGTATCGTCAGTCACCTTGCAGTTATCATCAAATACTAATGTTGGTGAGAGTCCGGACGTGCCTTTATTGAGGTGGTTGTCAGGAGATGGGGGGAGGGGGGGGAACGGGGAGTTCTTGTTTCATGGATAAACAGTTTCCGTTTTGGAGATGAGAAGAGCTCTGGGGCTGGATGGTGGTGAGAGCTGCTTAATTCCAGGGAACTGTGTGCGGGAAGTGGTTAAGATGTTACATTTTACGTTCTGTGTATTTTACCACAATTAAAAAAAAAACCCCTAAAACACAAAACACAAATATGGTGTTTACTGAGCTAGACAGTATTCCAGGTACAGGGATGTGCCAGAAATAAATGCAGCCCCAAATTCCTGCCTTTATGGGGGCCACCTTGCCCAGTGCGGCCGGGCGGGGGGGGGGCACACACAGACCATTCACAGGTTAGCACCCAGAAAGCTCTCCTTAGTCCCCAGCCTCGTGCTCCAGCAGCCTTCTGTCGGTGGTCTGTGTCGCACCCCCGCCCTCCTGCTGACATTCAGGCTCTAGATAGGGGGCCTGACTCAGTTGAGCATTATTCCACAAAGTGAAAGGTCGCTGGTTCGATTCCCAGTCAGGGCACATGCCTGAGTTGTGGGCTTGGGCTCTGGTTGGTGTGTATGTGAGAGGCCAGCGATTGATGTTCCTCTCACACATTGATGGTTCTCTACCTATTTTTCTCCCTCCCTTCCTCTCTCTCTCAAAACAAATAAATAAAATCTTTAAAAAAAGAGACTGGGTAAGGAGGCGAGGAAGAATTTCTTCAAATCCTTTCCTTTGAGGCTGCCCAACACTTTGAGTCCCCCCCCCACACACACAGTGTTCCCTCCCCAAGGCGTAAATCAAAAACTTCTAGCTCCCGGCATTAGTGTTTCCTGTAGCAGGTGGGAGCCTTTGACTTGCATTTGGACGGGGAAATGCAACCTGGTTCTGGGCAGATGTTTTATTTGTGAAAAAATGATTGATTTTAGAGAGGGAGAAAGAGACATCTCATTATTCTACTTATTTATGTACTCCATGGTTGATTCTTGTATACGTGCCCTGATGAGGGATCGAACCTGCAACCTTGGCGTATCAGGGCCACGTTCCGGCCAAATGAGCCACACGGCCAGGGCCCTGGGTGGATGTTTTAAAGCCGTGGCCTGATTTTTTTTCCCTCTGCTCACCCTGTCTCAGGTGGGGCTGCTCCTTCCGCCAGGATCCGAGGATGAGGACAATGTGTGAAGAGCCACAGCCAATCTGGGGACAATGGGTAATGTGAATGAGAAATTGATGATGCAAGCCGCCAAGATTTGGGGGTGATTTCTTATTACAGCAAAATCTAACAGAAGCTGGCAGATAGAAGAGTCACCTCTGAGCTGGCGAGTTTAAGCAGAGACCTAAATGAAGTCAGCTCTGCAAATGACTGGGGTATTTCAGGCACAGGAAAGAGCAAGTGCAAAGGCCCTGAGGCAGAAACCTGTTTGATGACTGAGGACCAGCAAAGGGGCCACTGTGGCTAGAACAGAAAGGGCGATGGAGAGTGAAAGGAATAGTCGAAAGAGGTATGAAGGGGCCAAACACTCCTGGGCCTGGTAGGCCGGGGAGAGATGTTTATGTTCCGTGATGACAAGACCTAGAGAGTTACTTGCTAAGGATGTGATTGGACTTGGGTTTTAACAGGATCCCTCTGTGGGGAGCAGGTTGGGGGTGGGGAGGGGGAGGGTTGACGCCAGTTGGGAAGTGACTGCAATGGAGGGAGGCTCATTTCAGGGTGGTGGTGGTGGGAGGTGAGAAGTGGTTGGATTCCACTGTGCTTTGAGAGTGGAGACCCAGGGCGCTGCTTACAGCCTGGGTGTGGGGTATGGAACTGCCTCCTTGTCACCCAGGACCTCAGGCTCTGGCCCTTGGGGAGAAGGTGGTCCCTTGGACGGACATGGGGGTGATGGGGCAGTAGCAGCAGGTTTGGAAGGAAAAGCGAGTTCAGCTTGGGACACATCCGCTTGTCTCTCTGTGTCTTCCAGGCACAGGGCTACACTGTTCAAGGGTCAAGGTCGGTTCTGGCCACTTGTCTTCACACTTGAGGGTCGACATATCTACCGAGAGAATAAATAAGCGAATGAATATCTCCAATGGACCTGTTAAAGTTCCTTGGAGTCCAGCCGTGGGTTTCCAACTTCTGGATGCAACTTCCTTACTTTTCTGTCCCCATTTAGAAAAATACACAGTGACATTGTTCTGCCTCTTCCTGCTTGTCACTTCCCTCCATGATCTTTCCACAAAAGGATGAAGCAAGTTCCCTCATTCACTCACTCACTCACTCACTCACAGATGTGTAATGTTCCATGAAAATGCCAGACATTCTGAATCCGCCCCCCGTGGGCGGACCCTTAAGGTGCTTCCCACCTTTGCCCTTACAGAGCGTGGGGCCCTGGGTAACTGTGTCCCTGCCATTTCCCACACGTGGGACTGCATCAGTGCCACGCGTTCCCTGAAGCCGGGGCCAAGGCTGAGCACGTTTGTGGTTTGGGGGGCTATCGCCAAGCGTTATCCAGAGCCCTTGCCAGCCAAGGAGGAGCCTGGCAGTGTATTCTACCTATAGGGATGCTCGTGGTAGTGAACTGAATCTTGTACCATTTCAGGTGTGAAGCTTTGCCCCAAAGGATCTACTGTAGGAACCTAGGGGGTGAGGGGGTGGACAGAAAGAGGGAAAGAAAGGGAGGCAGAAAGCAGAGTGGGAAGAAGAGAGGGAGGAAAGAGAAATTGGGGGGGCAGAGGAGGGGGAGGAGAGAGAAGGAGGTTGGGAACCGTGGAGCAGGGGTGGGGGTTTCCGAATGTGACTTCCTCTGCTCAAACTCCAGTTCACCAGTTAATAGCTGGTGACCATAAGTCACCTGGATCGAGTCTCTCGCCTTCTTTTTCTCACTTGTAAGATAGGGGATCCTAAAAACCTGTGGTGGAGGTTAGATGAGTTATTTGGCAATAAGTGAGGTGGTCACAAAGCTGTTTATGTAGACAACTGCTCAGCAAACGGCGGCAAGGTCGATGGGTGTCCCGAGGCTGTGACAGCCCCTGTGTGACCCTGCAGGGCACCCCTGATTGGGAACCACTGCCAAGGGCAGGAGGGAGCCATAGAGAATTTCATACAGGGCCACGACCTGCCTGCGGCTCGATCCGGGGTTCCTCTCCGGAGGAACAGCAAGGATCCCCATCCCCGCCCACTCCTTGTGGTGCCGAAGTGGCGGGAGCAGAGTGTGACGTCCGGTTGGGGCAGAGCTTTCCTTCTCTCCACTCTGGAGCGACGCGGGAGAAAACTGGGGAAAATCCCACCCGCAAACAACAGCCCCCTGCCTGTCTTCCCTGAGAGACGGCTGGCCACCGGAGGGGTCGCTTCCACTTCCTCATCTCCCACCACCCCTGCCCACACGTCCATCCCTGTCCATTCTGGGTACAGCCAGGCTCCCAGCGGTTCTTCCCCTCCAGGCTTCCCAAAGCCCAGAAAAGGAAGTGAAATACCCCGCTGACTTCTACCCAGGGATCAGTAACGGAAGCCACACCCAGTCTCCGGTGTCTGCAGGACAGAGTCCAGATTCCTTGTTTTTTCTTATTTAACAAAGAGCCCCGGCTGGCGTAGCTCAGTGGATTGAGCGCGGGGTCTGCGAACCAAACGATAGCGGTTAGATTCCCAGTCAGAGCACATGCCTGGGTTGCAGGCCAGTTCCCAGCAGGGGACACACGAGAGGCAACCATACGTTGATAATTCTCTCCTTCTCTCCTTGCCTTCCCCTCTAAATATAAATAAATAAAATCTAAAAAAAAAACCAACAACAAAAAAAGCAAATAACATTGACCTTACTTTCAATTTTTATTATTTTATTTATTTATCTTTAGAAGGGAAGGGAAGGAGAGAGGGAGAGAAATATCAATGTATGGTTGCCTCTCGTGTGTCCCCTGCTGGGAACTGGCCTGCAATCCAGGCATGTGCCCTGACTGGGAATCGAACCGCGATCCTTTGGTTCGGTTCGCAGGCCCGTGCTCAACCCACTGAGCTACACCAGCCAGGGGTGACTTTATTTGAAATGTTTTAGTTCAAGTATATTAGTTTCAGGTGTACAACGTAGTGTTTGACATTTCTATACCTTACCAGGTGATGACCAGGATAAGTCTAGTAAATCACCCATCAGTGTATGAAGTTATTTATGTTATTATTGACATACTCCCCGTGCTGGACATTGCAGCCCCGTGGCTTATTTATTTTATAACTGGAAATGTGTACCTCTTATTCACCTTCATCTTTTCCACCCATCCTTCCACCCTTCCCCTCTGGCAATCAGCAGTTTGTTCTTTGTGTTGTGACTGAAAAATCAACCAGGTACCACACCTGATGGATCAGCTCAGGGGAGGCCCGCCTGGCAGGACTCCCCAACTCTGAAACCGAAAGCCACCTCACAGGACGGTCTGAAATAAAAACTTCGTAACCCCCAGTGAGTCAGGGTGGGTAGTCATGTCCTGGGGCGGTATCTTCCCTGGAGAAGATCCTTCTTTACCTTAATTGTCTTTGGGCATCTCCGGTGCCAGATGACATTCTCAGGAATGTAAGAGCTTCCCTTTTCCGGACCCCTGAGGACAGTTACTGCAGAGGGGCAGCCAATCCAGAACCCTCATTGCTACTGTTGCCGTGGTCATTGCTGTTGCCAATCATCACCCTCCCTCACTCACCAGTGTCAAGGAAGTATTTGCCTCTTCGTTTTACCTTTTCCCCAGTCTCAGAGATTACCCTCCT
The DNA here is from genome assembly GCF_014824575.4 of Sturnira hondurensis. NCBI lineage: Eukaryota > Metazoa > Chordata > Mammalia > Chiroptera > Phyllostomidae > Sturnira > Sturnira hondurensis. The sequence goes on along the minus strand of NW_028073651.1, from coordinate 67,120 downwards.
GTTTGCCTTCTCCCGCCTCCCTATTCTACCAGCAACGGCTTTCATGTAACCCCCGCAGGCCTCCTTCTTGGACTGTAGCGAATGAAACAGGGTGCAACACCAGGTGTTCTCCCGACCATTCCCTGCACCCACTGTGATTTTGTTTCCGGGCAGTGGTTGTTAGCTGGGCTCAAATACAGTCACACAGATTCTCACAGGTGTGAATCTTTCTCAAATCCGTGGTATTTACGGGTCCAGTTCTGTTTTGCATGCATAGATATATACCATGGAATATTATTCATGTTGACTAAAGAAACACCCAGACTATAGAGATTTTTTTTTGCTAGGAAGCACAAACTTAATAGATGGAGAAGAATGCTGTAGAGAATGGCGGTTTTGCAGCTTATTTTTTACCTTACAATCAAGGAGGAACCGGAAAAGCTGGTGTTCCTGTCACCTGTCACCTACCAGACAGAGACAGGGACTGAATCTTTATGGGCGTTTCATTCAGATGGCGGGCGATCTGAGATGATGGTGGGTTTGCTCCCTAATGGACCGTCTTAAAGTCCATTTTATTTTTATTTTTTAAAGATTTTATTTATTTACTTTTAGAGAGTGGGGAAAGGGGAGAAAGAGAGGGAGAGAAATATCAATGTGTGGTTGCCTCTTGCAGACCCCATACTCGGGACCTGGCCTGCAACCCAGGCATGTGCCCTGACTGGGAATCGAACTGGTGACCCTTTGTTTCGCAGCCCGCGCTCAATCCACTGAGCTACACCAGCCAGGGCTTTTTTTTTTTTTTTAAGTCCATTTTAAACTGACCCTTTTAATAAGGAAAAGAAAAGTGTAGGTAAGGGGTTTGGAATTCAGGGGAAAATGAACTGAATTTAAAAAAACTGCAGCGTTCTCGCCCCGGGTGACAGTCATCTCACCCTGGAGCACAACGGCATGGATTCCACTGGGGTGGCTCCCAGTCCCTATGAGGCACAAAGTTGGAACCGCTCCCGGTCTCCTGGAGTCAGGGCGGCCACACCTTCAGTTCCTGGAACCAGAGTTTTTGCATGCATGGATTACTAAGCTTATTCACTATTATTTAAACATTTCTGGGACCCTTCTCTGGCTCCCAGAAAGCTCCCAGAAACATTTTCCTGCATTTGAATCCCCCATCAACAAGAGAAGACGGAAGGAGGGTCCCAGGAAATCCCCAGTGGGCGGGGGGAGGCACAGCGGGGAACGCTCCGCGAGGATGAAAGCTGAGATGGAGAGGCACGTACTTCTTTTGCGTTGGTGAGCCCAGGATGGTCAACAATGAACATTCATTGAGAGCACACAGAGGTGCCTTTGGGAACACCATGAGGACGGCGGAGTACAGGGTGTGGAGAGCCCTGGGAGAGCGATTTCTCAGGCCCTTAGCTCACTCCAGGGACAGGTGCTCACCTGCCTTCCCAGGCCACCCACTCAGCCTCCTCTCCTCTGCGCTCAGCTCCTCACCCTTGCCCGGCACCCACGGCGCTCAGCCCCTGGGCTGGGTGGGCACACGCCTGCCTGTGCACTTCGCCCCTCTTTGCCTGGTCCTTTCCACAGCTGTGCACACGGCCCGCCCCTCACCTCTGGCTCATCTCTGCCTGAGCGTTCCTTGCTCGGACAAATCCTCCCGACTCCAAGCAACTCTCTTCCTGCTTTTCATTCCTCCACGGCAGTACCGCTGTCTGATGCACTGTGTGTGTGTGTGTGTGTGTGTGTGTGTGTGTGTGTATTAAAGGTTTTATTTATTTGTCATATTTTTAGAGAGAGGGGAAGGGAGAGAGAAAGACAGGGAGAGAAACAACGATCGGTTGGCTCTCATACACGCCAAAACAGGAACCAAACCTGCAACCCAGACGTGGGCCCCAGCAGGGAACCAAACCAGCGACCTTTCGCTCTGTGGGAGGAAGCCCAGCCCAGCCCTACCGGTCGAGGCACTGTATACTTGACCTTTTGCCGTGTTTTACAGCCCACACCATCCCACCTGTGGAAGCTCCTTTAAGGCAGACCTTGGTGAAGTCCCGAGGTGTAGAGACCATGGTCTGTCTGTGGGGGCTCTGTCACTCCAAGTGTGGGAAATACAGTTTTGAATGCAGAGTTGAATTCCCAAATCGGTTAAGTTCTAAAGTCAGTTGTCCCTACCCCGTAAAGTCCTTGAGAGGCCTGTGAGCTGAGAGGCACCAACATGTCCCCACTGTCCCCTGGGTGACACCACGTACACGACCGGGCCCCGTCCCCTTCTGAGCCCGGCCCTCACCAAGTTCGAAGCAGGGGACTGGGCCCAGCATTTCAGCGCCTCTTTCTCTTTTTGTTCTGGGTGCAGAAAAATCCATGTAAATCACACGGGGGAGGGGCGGGATTCCACCGTGCTAAGCAATTTGTTGCGAGTGGTAAATTCTGCTTGGGCACTTTTTTTTTAAAGATTTTATTTATTTATCTTTAGAGGGGAAAGAGAGAAGGAGAGAAACATCAATGTATGGTTGCCTTTCGTGTGTCCCCTGCTGGGAACTGGCCTGCAGGGAACCGGCCCGCAACCCAGGCATGTGCCCTGACTGGGAATCAAACTGTGATCCTCTGGTTCGCAGGCCTGTGTTCAATCCACTGAGCTACACCAGCCAGGGCTTGGCATGTTTTGAAAAACACTTTGGCAAATGTGTGAGAAAAGAGACAGGACAGAGGGTGGGGGCAGTGGAAGGGGCACTGGGCGTGAGTTAGGGCACCTCTGTAGCCAGGGAGCACCCAAAGGGTGCTTGTGTCTTTTTTTTAAATCCTCACCCAAGGATATGTTGATGATGTTTTTTTGAGAGAGACAGGAAGGTAGGGACCAAGAGAGACAGAGTGAAACACTGATTGGTTGCCTCCCATAGGGGCCCCGACCAGGATCGAGTCTGGAACCCAGGTATGTGCTGTGACCAGGGATCGAACCTGCGACCTGTCGGTGTACGGGACGAGGCTCCAAGCAGCTGAGCCACCCGGCCAGGGCAAGGCCACTGTCTTGCTGGCTGTTACCTCAGCACTGTACCTGGTCCTGCCGTTGGAAGGCTATCAGTACAATGACTTTTTGAAGATTAACTGAATATTAGTGAGACTTTAGACCTTTTTTATGGCTAATGACATTTTCGGCCTGGAAGGTGGGTCTTCTGATGTATGAGTCATAGAACAATGTACACCTGGCTAAGACAATGCAATCCCAGGTGTCGCAAACTTCCGAGGGATGATCCAAAACAGTTCTTCCATCTTAACTGGCAGGGGTAGACTCCTCAGGTCATGTGTCCATTTAGAGCGACGTGAATTTAGTTCAACTGCCACATATGGTTTCATGTAACACAATTCAAAATGCTGATTCGGTGTGTTCCCACTCATCTCTATCACTTTGTAGAATCTGTGTCCTCGTCACAGATGCCAGCCCTGTGTCCTGTCATCCCAAGTCAGCTGAGCCACCCCCTGCCCCCTACCAGGACGCATCCATTTTTCTCAGGTTTTTTCATCGGTCCTGTCGCACAATTTCTTATTACGTGCTCATTAACAAGGTGTGTACGGCAACACCCAACTGAGACAGGCCAGTCAGCCAGGCCAAGTGGAGTAGGGAGACTGAGGCAGACAGCTAGGCAAACTGGCTGAGCAATTTACAGCCAGATGCAGAAGCTCCCCTCCCTGGAGACAACATCCAGGCCTCAGTTGTACTTCAGCTCCAGGCCCAGAGAGGCAGCAAAACTGGGTGGGCGGCACCAGGACCAGCTGCAGTGACTAAGGACCCCCTGCCCTGGGGCTGACCCATCAGTGGAGACCATGACTCCGGCAGGACTCGCCAGGAAAACTGATGAATATTCTGCTGAAACCCTGCCTGGAGACCTCCCCTAGGGTTCTCACTTGTAAGAGGGAGATAAAAGCCTCAAGATGAAGGGCCACGCGCGTGCACTCTGGGGAGCTCACAGCCTGTGCCGTTCCTCTCCCCTCTTCTTCCCTCACTTCTTCCCCCAGAGGCACGCGTCTCTTAAAGTCTAAGGGACCTGAGACTTGCAACCCCAGAAGCAACGGGCAGCAGCGGCTCGTCCCAGGCTAATCCCCGATCCTGTCCCCAAGGCCCCCTTCTCTCTGACTTCCCAGTGAGCTAAGGCAGCCCAGCTCAGGCTCTCCTTTTGCTTCTTTTATGCTAAGCCCTTCCTGGTTTCACTCTCCCCAGCTTCAGTAAACACACCCTGCCCTGGCTGGTGTAGCTCAGTGGATTGAGCGCGGGCCTGCAAACTGAAGGGTCGCTGGTTCGATTCCCAGTCAGGGTATATGCCTGGGTTGCAGGCCAGTCCCCGAACTGGGGGCGCTCTAGAGGCAACCACACGTTGCTATTTCTCTTCCTCTCTTTCTCCTTCCCTTCCCCTCTCTACAAATAAATAAATAAAATCTTTTAAAAAAATAAATAAACTCATCTTCATAGTCACCTGGACTCATGTTGTGAAAGCTTGCCTGCAGGGAGCCAAGAACCCACATACTAAGTGACTGGCCCCGCGCAGACCGGCTCAGGGCCAGACCCCTGTCTGGTAACAGGGTTTCATGCCAGAAAGAATAACTTCCCTGGTTTGGCCTTTTTTCTTTTGACTGACTTCATCCAGGTGACCTCTAGAAAGAAGCACGTCACACTGCTACTGAGGTCACTACAACTAATGTTCTTCCTCACCCAGCAGTACTTTGTCTAAAGGAAGTGAAACTGCCCTGTGATGTTAGGAATTGAAATAATGCAGAGACACGACCTCACTGTTCTGAGGGGAAGCGAGGGAGGCTCGGGTGCACGTTCAGGCAGATACAGGGGTGGGAGCACCTGAAGGCAGGGAGGCAAAGCCATTCTCTTGGTGATGTAGAGGTTTGCCCTCCCCCTGGGACTCGGGGAACTTGGGCAAGGCCAGGAGGCAGGCTGAACTCCTCGCCTTGGCCAGGGAGACCAGCAGGTATTTGTATTTGAAACAAGACTCTTGCCCTGGCTGGTGTAGCTCAGTGGATTGAGTGCGGGCCTGTGAACTAGAGGATCGCGGTTCGATTCCCACTCAGGGCACATGCCTGGGTTGCAGGCCAGTTCCCAGCAGGGGACTCACGAGAAGCAACCATACATTGATATTTCTCTCCCTCTCTCCTTCCCTTCCCCTCTAAAAGATAAATAAATAAAATCTGAAAAAAAAAGACTCTTCCAACTGGGTGGGTGGGCGGTGGGCGGGGACTGTGTAGAGGCCGTGGGGCTTGGTTGCTCTTCTAGACAGGGTGGTTTTTCCTGGATCAGGGCAGCAACTCTGAGTCTCAGGTAACTAATCAAAACAGAGTCGGCCCCCCGGGCAGCTGCCTCTGGGGAGCACAGCCACGGGTTTCCCAGCCTCTCCTTCCCCGGGCTCTTCCTCTCTCCCCACACAGACGCTGGTCCTCCTCTGCCTTCTTTCCTCAAAGGCGCCCTCCATTTGCCTCTCTCTCTCTCAGAAGCTCCAAAACCCTTCCTTTTTAAACATTTTTATTGTATTCTCACCTGAGGACATTTTTCTCATCCCTTCTTGACAGAGAGAGGGAGGGGGAAAGAGAAAACATCGATTACTTCCAGAACGTGGCCTGCCCGGGGGATTGAACCCGCAATCCTTCAGTTATGGGACCGACGTTCCCACCAACTGAGACTCTGTAACTTGTTTCCCGAGCACATTTCTTCTCTTGCTCCCTTCTTCTTCCTCTGTGACTTTCTGAATAGACCTTCTCTTATACTTTGAAAAGAAAAAAAAAAACAGAGTTGATCCACAGGCTGACCGCTTTGTGCCAGCTTCTTGAAGGCAGAGGCAAGGAAGTTTTGTTTCCAGGGCTCTGTTCTAATCGCCTAAGCGATAGTTGCTGAGACTCACGGTGTTTCTAAAATAAGTGGGCCTTTTAGTGACCAAGCCCCGCCTCTTTGACAAGGGCAGATGACTTGTTTATTCAGGTGGGTGCCGCTGGATTTGTTTTTCTCTCCTCATTCTCTCCTGCCTGTACTTCCTTCTGTGCCAACAGCAGAGCGCAGAACCGAGCTCCCGGTCCCATGGGCCTGGAACGGGGCCCCGAGGGCTGGAGGTGATGGCTGGAGGTGATGGCTGGAGGTGATGGCTGCAGGCGGAGACGGAGGCCTGAGTGCTACTCCTGACTGCAGCACCTGCTGCCTTGGACAAGCCCCGTGACTTCCCCAGTCTCAGTTTTGTTATGTGGCTCCTGGGATTTTCTTGCCCCCCCTTGTCTGCCAGGTGACCTGCTGGCTCTCCAGGCAGGGTCTCTGAGGCTGGAGCTATCTTGGATGGTGGCCTTTACGTTCCAGGGACAGGTGGGGACCCTCAGTTTTTCTGGAACGCTGGGAGGGAACCTGGCACGGAGAACCAGCCCACGTTGCCAAACTGGTCTGAGAGCTGGAGAAAGACCATGGTGCCCTCGTATGAGAGCAGACAGTGAGCCCACAGCCCCGTGCTTCTTGGAGTGTTTCTCTTCCAAAGGGCAAAACTGCATGCAGCCGGCTTTCTGGGCGGAGAAGGAATACTCGCAAATTTACCATAATTACAGGGACCATTTTGAGGAAGACTGTCCAAGGAGCTGCCCATGCGAGAAACATGAGAAACGACACATAAATAAAAAGTTTCTGTATGTGTGTTTCTAGGTCAACAAACCATCCAAACCCCCACGACCCAGAGAAAATGACTCTTAACATTGGCTGTGTAATAAATACCGAGTTAGCCCTGGAACAACGCAGACATGAGGGGTGACGACCCCCCACCCCACGTGGCGTCACAAATCCACACGTAGTCTTTCGCTCCCCCCAAACTTAACTACCAACAGCCCATTGTCAACCAGACGCTGTACCAATAACATGAACAGTCAGTTAACACGTTTTGTATGTTTTATATACTGTCTTCTTACGATAAAGTAATCTAGAGAAAACCCGTTAACAAAATCATAAGGAAGAAAAAATACATTTGTCGTGGTTATGGAAAAAAAATTGTGCATAATAAGGAGGCCCTCCCAGTTCAAACCCATTGTGCAAGGGTCAGCCGTATAGGTAGACGCTCGCTTTTTCTTCTTTCCTTATCTCTCCCTCTGGAAGCCCACAGACTCCCTCCCGCCACCTGGCCCTCTGCAGAGACCCCCAGCCCACCAGCACCCGGGGAAGATGCAGCCCTGGTGTTATGCCGAGAGGTGAGGTCCAAGAAAACTCAGCATACATTTGTGGACTCCCAAGAAATAACCCAGAGGACTGGCTGTGAAAGGCACGGGTTTGCTAGGACATGCATGTGTGGTGACCGGCTGGTGCTGTGTCCCCCAACCCAGGCTTCCCAGCGCGGGGTCACAGACAGCACAGGAAACAGAGCAGACCGGGCACTCGGGGTGGCTCGGTGAGACCAAAACACCGGTGGTTTCCGTGCAGTTGTTTGCCCTCCGGGCTCACACGCAGAGCAGTTTCACCCTTGACTGAGCTGCTGGCTGGGCTCCCAAGGTCTCACAGTCCGCTTATCCATGACCTTCACTGTGCTCCCCCAGGGCGGGAGCAGGGAGCTGGGGCCTGGGAGCGGCCCATGTTTCCGTACACCACACCCGGGCCCAGAGTGGGGCGCATTTGACCCCAGCTGTGCCCTGGGGTGAGTCGTTTGCCCTCCCTGAGCCTCAGTTTCTTTCTCTGCAAAATGGGGACTGTCATCATCGCTTACCACCCACGCTGCAAGGAGAGAACACCTGCTGAATACCGGTCCTGAGGCTTGACACATACTTGGTGCCCAGAAGGATTTTCTTTGGGGAAGAGGTGGAGGGGACAGGGCCTTGTTGGTCTCCAGGGGCTCCGGCAGAGGCGGTGCAGTCCCCCCCTTCCCAGTTTGGGGGTGGGGAGGCTGCATTCTGCCAGCTGCCTAGGCTCCGGGGTCTGCAGCCCCAGCCCCTGTACGTCCCTCCGCCCTCTCTCACTCCCCGTCTTTCCCCCTCCCTCTCTCCCACCGGGCTGGTGTGTGAGCATCTGAGACAGACAGACAGACACAGATGGGTGTGAAGGGACGGTCAGACCGGCTGCCCCTTCAGGGCACGCGGTGGCCACACGTTCCCGTCAATGCGCACTTTTAAAGCAGAATCATGGGACATGTACCGCTTTTATGTTCCTCCTTCACTCAGTGCTCTATCAAAACCACTTTTCTGTCAATAAAAATAATTACATGGTTTTTTGCAGGGGTGAGTACACTTACACTGTGAGGGTAAATCAGATGAGCAGCCGAGAACACCGTGTGTGAATCTTTGCTCGCACAGGTTCATTTATCTCTAGGACAAGTGCCTGGAAATGGAAGTGAGTCAGAAAGAGTGTACAGCCCTGCCCCGCGTGGCTTGGCTGGGCACCGTCCGGCAAAGGGAAAGGTCGCTGGTTCGATTCCCGGTCAGGGCAGGTGCCTGGGTTTCACGTTCAGTCCTGATCTGGGTACATTCCAGGGGCAGCCGATTGATGTTTCTCTTTCTCTCATTGATGTTTCTCTCCCTTTCCCTCTCTCTAAAAAGAAATAAATACAATCTTTTTTTAAAAGGTAGCAAAACTGTTGTCTAGAAAAGTTGTGTTAACCTGCTCTGCTGCGGCCGGTGCGCCGTTGACCAGGAGTCACAGTGGTTTGCCGAGAGCTCAGCCCGGTGTACGCTGGGCAGTCACTGTTCCGAGAGGCCTGGCTGCTTGCTCTTCAGGTGACACCCAGTCTCCCCACTGCCTTTCCATCTGGCTTCTGATTGAGAGCAGCCAATGTCATCTCTCTCTGATTTTTTTTTTTTTTTGCATATACCAGCTTTCTCATGCTCCGCTTGGGTCTCCCCCAATACAGGTAATGCAAACAATTATTTGCGTTTGTGGAACATCTGAGCTACCATGTAGCTCTTCAGACAGGACCTTGTGTATGTCTCAGCACAGCTCTGTGGGGCAGCGGCTGCCCCTGCCTTTCCACAGATGAGAAAACGGACTCTAGACAGTTCGGTGGCCTGGTGGCTGGTGTGAGACTTAGTTCTCGTGGGGACCACCCCTGCCCTTCCTTCCAGCTTAGCCTGTGCCATTGGGGCTCCAGCCTCCCCAGTGTCAGGTGGAAGGGCACAGCGAGTGGCATTTGGGGACATTGGCTTAGACTGCTGTGTTAGCTCTGATGGCTTGTGATACCTCCCAATCAGGAGGAACAGGTAGGGCTGGGTGGAAGGAGAACAGACTGGTGGGAAAACAAGAGCTGCTTTCCGGTCCTTTCCATGTCCTGCCTTGAAGTATTTAGATACCTAAGGCATCAGATACTTCCAAGTTCAAGTGTAAAAAGAAACGGTTCGCAGCCACAGGGGATGCCATCAAAGGGAGGCAGACTCTCCCTGGCCCTGCCTCCGTCAGGAAGAACCACGGAAAGCCGGCCCTGGTCGGTCCCGCCGGCCGGTGCTGGACCTGGTCTCCGGGGGGCCGGGCTTGCGGGGCGGGAGCAGGTGGAAGCCGAGTCGCTGGGAGCCCGCAAGGGGCGCTTTCCACGGAGGCACCCCTCGCTCCGATCCCCGGGTTTCCCGCCCCGCCCCTGCCGCTGCTGCGGCTGCTCCCGAGCGCCATCTCCCCGCCTGCAGGCCCGGCCCGAGAGCGGCGCCCTGGCTTCTGCTGTGGGTCGCGCCCTTCCGAACTTCCCCCGTCCCTTAAACTTCTCTGCGCACCTTTGGTCACAGCCAGTAGTTAGATTGGGGGGTTTGGGTGTGATTAGTACCTGCGCCCGCGCCCCGCCCCCTCCCCGTCTTTGTAAGCTTCTGGAAGGAGGCAGACACTGGACCTCCCTCCCCTGCCTCTTCCCCAGCCTGTACCCTACACGCAGTCAGCGCCAAGAACGATCGTCTCCAACGGGCTGTCGGCCGCTCCCAGAGGAAGCTCCGTGCCCCACCCCCTGCCCGACCGAGGCCCCTGTTAAGTGACCACCACACAGACGGTGCTTACACCCAGACTGCGGGAATTGAGGGAACAGGGCAGTATGTGGCGTTACCCAGGGAGCCAGCAGCCACTCCTGGCAAGCAGGTGCCCCGGTTGTCAGGGCGCCTCACACCGTGTGGCCCTTCATGGCTTATCCACGTCCAGGTCTCGGTTCCCACCCAGCGTCCAAAGTGGGCAGGTGGGGTGTGGGTGGCGGAGTCAGGTGTGGGCCAGGCCGCCCCCGCGCGCCCCCACCTCGAGGGAGGAGTGGGTGGGCGGGTGCGTCCTGAGGGGTCTGAAGAAGGAGATCGCTGATATTTCAAAGGCGTGTTATTGCAGATACAAAAAGACCGTAAACAATGATTTCACTCACGTGGAATCTAATGAACAAACTGAACTAACAAGCAAAATAGAGACTCAGATGGAGAGCAGGCAGACTGCTCTGGAGAAGGGGGTTGGGGGTGGAGGGATCAGGCAAAAAAGAAAAAGGACTGATGGACACGGACAACAGTGCGGTGATTTCGGGGAGGAGGGGGTAGGTGGAGGGGGAGAAGGGTATAAGGTGGATAAATGGTAATGGAGAAAATACAATAAAAATAATTTTTTTAAAGAGACGGAGAGAAAAATCAGTGTGTGGTTGCCTCTTATGTGGGCCCCACTGGAGACTTGGATTGCAACCCCAGCATGTGCCCTGACTGGGAATTGAACTGGTGAACTTTTGGTTTGCAGCCCATGCTCAACCCACTGAGCTACACCAGCCAGGGCCAATAAGAATAAATTTTTAAAAAGATGATAGGCTCACTTATAGTAAAGATTGACCTTTGTCAAGGACTTTGCAGGCCTAGAGGACATGACTACCTGCTGTGACTCACTTTTAATCAGGAATTTTTGTGTTCAGGCTTCCTGTGCGGTCACGTCAGGTCTCTGTGTTTATAAGTCCCACCCTGCAGGCCTCCCCTGGGGTGGTCAGATTTAACTGGTGGACCCTTTCTTTTATCCACACTCAGCAATGAAAAAAAGGAAAAAGAGAAATCTGGTCATTTGTGATAATATGGATAGACCCAGAGGGTATTGTGCTAAGTGAAATAAGTCAGATATCAGTGAAATAAGAGACAAACCAGCATAATTTCCCTTATATGTGGAATCTAAAAAAAAAACAAAAACAAAGCAAATGAATAAATAGCCAGACTAAATAAGCCACTTTTGCTCACCTCCCGGCTGGAGCACTGGACTCACTTCTTCACCTAACTCATGGCCACTAACACTTCAGGTCACGGCTGAGCCCCTCCTCCTCCAGGAAGCCTTCCTGGATTCCCAGGCTGGGCAGTCCCTTCTCTGGCCTCCCAAATGCCCCTCAGCTCCTCTGTCCCACTCTGAGTTGTCACTCTCCAGGGCTGGGTCTGTATCACTCACCAGCCTGTAACTTCCAAGGAGACAGGTTTCAGGGCTGTGCAACTCACAGCTTAGGCAGGGACAATTCAGCTCAATTTCCTCATTTGGAAAGTGGAACTATTAATAGCATCCACGTCCCAGGGTTTGGGGAAATACAAGGAAGTGATGCATGATAGCCTTTTAGCTGTCATGTCTGATAAATAGCACCTTCCAGAGACATGAGTGCTTCCGTTATTAATCATCTTAATGTGTTCACCAAGAAAGTTGACTCCTCCCCCCGGAAGCCTTCCTGGATCCCCAGGCTGGATCAGGAGCTCCATCTGGGCTTCCACATCTCAGCCCTGACTACTCTGGCTTTCGCTTTGTCTCTGCCACTGGGCTGTGAGCCCTGGGAGGCCAGGCCTGTGGCTGTCTGTCGCCTCTGGGTCCCTGGGACTGACCAGCACAGGGATCCCCACCAACCGGGCACTGGAGGAAGGAATGCTGAGTGAGCCAATGAGCTAATGGCTTTAGCCAATATCCAACCTCTGATTGGTACGTGTCCATTAGCCCTCTTTCCCTTGCAAACATACAGAACTGTTTTCTGTAAACACCGGGATTTCGAGAAAACATACTCAGAAAATTGCGTGTATGTGTGAGAGAGAGCGAGTGTGCCATCTATTCTTTTAAATTTTATTTATTTTTTATTGAATTGATCTGGGTGACATCGGTTAGTAAAATTATATAGGTTTCATCTGTATATTGTTCTGTGTGCTCACCACCCAGGTCAGGTCTCCTCCGTCACCATTTCTCCCCCTCCCCCCTCTCCTCCCTCTCCTTCCCCTTTTCCCCTGGTAATCACCATACTGTTGTCTGTGTCTATGAGTTTTTTTTTCTCCTTAATTCCTTCGTCTTTTTCTCCCAGCCACCACACAACGCCCTGCTCTGTGGTGTTGCTCTGACAGCTGTCAGAGAGCAATCTGGACAGAGCTTGAGGAAGTGAGTTTAGACGTCTTTAAAAAAGGAGCCCTGGCCGGTGTAGCTCAGTGGATTGAGCACAGGCCTGCGAACCAGAGGATCGCGGTTCGATTCCCAGTCAGGGCACATTCCTGGGTTGCAGGCCAGTTCCCTGCAGGCCAACTCCCAGCAGGGGATGCGCAAAAGGCAACCATACATTGATGTTTCTCTCCCTCTCTCCTTCCCCTCTAAAGATAAATAAATAAATAATTTTTTAAAAAAAGGGGGAAGTGTCTTTTTCTGACACTGGGTATGGCTCAGCTGCTGGAGGCCCCAGCCCAGCTCCACACCCACACCACTTCCAACTGCCAGCCCTGCACCTGTTGCCTGAGCCTGCACCTGTTGCCTGAGGGCGTTTGCTGGCTGCCAGAGTCGTTCTGCCCAGGAGGCAGCAGGCCAGCACCTGCCAGCACGCTGGGGAATGGACTCAGTGGGGGCGGGGTGGCCCTGCACAATGACTCGCTTGGGAGGCATATTAATATCCCAGCTCTCTGGCCTCAGCTGAACCAGGGCAAGGCCGAGGAGCTGGAAGGAACGGTTGGATTCTGGACCGGATGTGGGTCAGGGAGAAGGAACGCAGTCCAGGGGGCTCCCGACGTTTGGGGCTTGAGCCACCAGCCACCGCTGGGCGGTGCTCTTTGCAGAGAAGGGACATACACAATTCTCCCCCGAGTCCTAGTTCCATGTTTTTTGTTTTTCCTTCAGCTGAACTTTGAGGTTTGGTTTCTTAGGGACAGGTCTCCCGGTCAGAAAGAGAGGGATTTGAACCTGGAGAGTGGGATGTCACAGTGAATGCTGGAAACCTCCACACAGAGCTGATTTCCTATTTCAGTGCAATATAATGGAAAAGAACTTTAGTACACCTAGGGAGCTCACCGAAGGCTTCCTGGAGGAGGTGGTGCCTGAGCAAAAAGCCTTGCAGGAGGAGAAGGAGCCCAGCAGGAGGGGAGACAAGAATCAATGGAACAGCCTCCTAGACTGTGCTCTTACTACAAGCCAAATGCCGTTGTAAATACATTAACTCACAGTTTGTCATACTGCAAGAGAGACCCAGGCTTGGGGGAAATCATTTATCGGGTTGTTATCAGCATTGAAAATATAAAACGAAACAGTGGAAAATGACAGAAGGCATCACTCATTGCAATAAGTGTTATTTTAGGACACCTGTCTTTTAGTTCTTTTTGGTGTGTGAATACATGCATGTGCGAAATGCATTTCTTTATTTAAAAGATTTTGTTCATCTGTTTTTAGAGATGGGGGAAGGGAGGGAGAAAGAGAGGGAGAAGTACATTCAGGTGAGAGAGAAACATCCATCAGTGGCCTCTCACCCACGACCCCGACGGGGACTCAACCCACAGGCCTGACTGGGCATCACACCGGCGGCCTTTCGCTTTGCAGGGTGATGCCCAACCAGTGGAGCCACACTGGGCAGGACGTGAAATGCGTTTCTTAATGTGGGTCACGGCTGGAAAAGTTTGAACGGCACTGAATTTACTCGTTTACTCTTCCCAACAGCCCCATGAAGTAGAGCTTCTTGTCCTGACCCCCATTTTGGTGAGAAAGCAGAGGCTTCAAAAGGCCGAGCCCCTGGGCATCCACACGTGTAACCCGTGCTGACCCTGTGCCGGTGTCTGGGCCCGGCACTTGACCTGTGCGAACGTCCTTGCTCCCTACACCAACCCCGTGAGGTGGGCTCTGCTATAGCTCCACCTTCCAGGGGAGGGCAACTAAGGCACAGAGATGGGCAGGCCCCTTTGAGAGGACACACGGCTGCGAAGTGGTGGAGCCGGGGCCTGAACTCAGGTTTTTCCCCCGTTTCAAAGCCTGCGCTAACACCAGGCTGAGAACCACACAGACAGAGTTGTGGAGCCAGGCCTTTAGGGAAAGAATCAACCTTCAACTCCTGCAAAGCAGACGGACGGACCTCAGCAGCCTTTCCATTCCCTGGTGGAGGTGAAAAATCCTTCAGCACAAAAGTTGGGTTGCAAGCCGTCAACCACACCTTTGCATTGTACCATAGAGATGTCACTGGGGTAGAGAGGCAGCGTGGGAGCGGGGGACGGGGCGGGGCGGGGGGGGGGGGCGGAGCTCCGGGACCTGCAGCCACCGAGAATCCCAGCTTGTCCCTTTGCTTTCTGTGACCACAGGCTGCTGACATCACCTCTCTGAGCCTAAAGCTTCCCGACCTGTGCCATGGGGTTGGTGCTAAGACTACCCGCTCTCTCAGTTGTGAGATTACCCCAGTGTGTTCTTCGATGTCCCTTGCCCAAGGAGCCATACCAGAAAAAATAATGGGTACGGTTTTACTGCCTGTTTTTATCTAGGATTTTAGTGGTTTTTGAGCCTGACAATGAGGGCTTTAATCCATTTTGAGTTTATTTGTGTATGTGTTGTAAGATGGTGGTCTAGTTTAATTAATTTTTTTGCAGGGATCTGTCCACTTTTCTCAACACCATTTGTTGAATAACCAATCTTTACCCCATTGTATATTCTTGCCTCCTTTGTCAAATATTAATTGACCATAAAGGTGTGGGTTTATTTCTGGACTCTCTATTCTGTTTGATTGATCTGTATGTCAGTTTTTATGCCAGTACCATGCTGCTTTGATTACTATGGCCTTATAGTATAGTTTAACATTAGCTAGTGTGATTCCTCCAATTTTGTCCTTCTTTCTTAAGCTTGCTGTGGCTATTCAGGCTCTTTTGTGGTTCCACATGCACTTTTGGAATATTTGTTCTAGTTCTGTAAAATACACCATTGGTGTCTTGATAGGAATTGTGTTGAAACTATAGATTGCTTTGGGTAGTACGGGCATTCTTCTCTCCATAAACACGGTATTTGCTTTCACTTATTTGTATCTCCTTCAATTTCTTCCTTCGCTATGTTATAATTTTCCAAGTACAGGTGTTTTACATCCTTGGTTCAATTCACTCCTAGGTATTTTATTATTTTTCAAAAGATTTTATTTATTTATTTTTAGAGAGTGGAAGGGAAGAAGAAAGGGAGAGAAACATCAGTGTGTGGTTGCCTCCCGAGCGCCCCCTACTGGGGATCCGGCCCACAACCTGGACAAGTGCCATGACCGGGAATTGAACCGGTGACCCTTTGGTTCACAGCCAGCACTCAATCCACTGAGCCACACCAGCTAGGACGTTTTTGTTTTTTGTTTTTTTTCCTGCAGTTGTAAATGGGATTGTTTTCTTCGTTTCCCTTTCTGATAGTTCATTATTGGTGTACAAAAAGGTAATTGGTTTGTGGATATTTATTTGTAACCTGCTAGTTTACTGAATTCATTTCTCAGTTCCAGTAGTTTCTTGATGGAATATTTAGGGTTCTCTATATACAGTATCATGTCATCTGCAGATAATAACAGTTTTATTTCTTTCTTTTCAATTTGGATGCCTTTTATTTCTTCCAGTACTATAAGGCTTTTGATTGCAGCATGTAAGCCACTTACATTTAAATTGATTATTGATAGCTACGTATTTATAGCTACTTTATTCTTTGAACTCTGTTCCTCTGTTATTGCTGTTGTTGTTGTTTTTCTTCTTCAGGAAAATCATGTAACATTTTTGGTAACACTGGCTTAGGGATACCAGACTCCTTTAGCTTTTTCTTGTCTGAGAAGCTCTTTATTTCTCCATCAATCATAAGTGGGAGCCTTGCTGGGTTAAGTAGTCTTGGTTGTAGGTCCTTGCTTTTTGCTACTTGGAATAGTTCATGCCAGTCCCTTCTGGCCTGAAAGGTTTCTGTTCAGAAATCAACTGACAGACTTTTGGGAGCTCCCTTGTAGGTAACTAATTGCTTTTCTCTTGCTGCTTTTAAGATTCTCACTCTGTCTTTTACCTTTGCCATTTTAATTATGATGTGTCTTGGTGTGGGCCTCTTTGGCTCCATCTTGTTTGGGACTGTCTGTGCTCCCTGGACTTGTGTGTCTTTTCCCTTTAACAGGCTAGGGAAGTTTTTAGTCACTGTTTCTTCAAATAAGTCCTCAGTCCCTTGATCTCTCTTGTCTTCCTCTGATACACCTATGGTGAGGGTATTATTACACTTCATGTTGTCCCAAAGGTCCCTTAAATGTTACTAATTCTTTTAAAGATTTTATTCATTTATCTTTAGAGGGGAAGGGAAGGAGAGAGGGAGAGAAACATCAATGTAGGCTGCCTCTTGTGTGTCCCCCGCTGGGAACTGGCCTGCAACCCAGGCATTTGCCCTGACTGGGAATCGAACTGCGATCCCTTAGTTCACAGGCCTGCACTCAATCTACTGAGCTACACCAGCCAGGGCTGTTCCTAATTTTTTTAAGTTCTTTTTTCTTTATGCTGCTCTGACTGATGTTTTCTGTTACCTCATCTTCCAAATTGCTGATTAAATCCTCTGTTTCATCCAACCTACTGCTTGTTCCTTCCAGTGTTTTCTTCATTTCAGATATTGTATACTTCATTTCCGACAGGTTCTTTTGTACGGTTTCCATGTCCCTTTTCACAATGCTGTGGTCCTCACTACGTTCCTTGGACATCCTTAGAACCCTGTTTTTGAGCTCTATGTCTGACAAATAGCTCGACTCCATTTTATTTAGCTCTTTTTCCCCCTGGAGATTTCTCCTGTTCTTTCATTTGGTGGCAGGTTTTTTTCTTCCCCAGTTGGCTTCCTCTTTATTTGTTTTGAATATATGAGGGAGATCTGCCCAGACCTCCCAGTCTTGGCGTGGTGGCCTTACGTAGTAGTTGTTGGTCTAGGGTGGTCTTATGTAGTTGCCTGTGACTGGTCTTGGGCAACACGTTCAGAGCTGCACAGTGACCTGCAGTCTGTGGCTGCCTCTGCTGGGCCTGGATGTGTGTGGGAAGGAGCAAGCCGAGAAGCAAAGCAGGCTTTTACCAGGACCAGGCCTGGGCAACAGTGCTCGTGATGAAAATGTTGTAGAAATGAAAGGAACACCTCCTGTAAAGCCAGGCTGTGTTCTAAGCACGGAGCCTGTGATACCCATTCCTCGTCCATCGACCCCACAAAGCACACACTGCACCGGACCATCAGGTCCACTCTCTCACCTCTGCTCTGCTGTGCGCCCTGAAAGGCTGACTTCTCGGAGCTCCACTGTCGGGGTCCCTTGCCTTTTGCATCTGCCAGTGGGGGTGACCTTGAGGTTCCTAGTCACACAGCTCCAGCTTCCTCCCTGCTCCATCCTCACAGGCTGGCTGTGTCCCTCTACTAAAGCGCCCATGGGGCGGCCATCTCCACGCGCCACTCTTTTGGTTGGGGGCCCACTGTCCCCCTTACAGCTTCCAGCCCAGGAGAGGTACCAGCTGCCCAGTGCTGCTCACCCCTGGGTGCTGCACAGTCCCTTGTCACTTCATCTGTACCCTGCCTACACCTCTGCAAATGGTCCCTTTAGCAAACCCTCCTCATTCCTCCTTTTTTAAAAAATACTCACCCAAGAACATTGTTTCATTGCTTTATAGAGAGAGAGAGAAACATTGACTGGCTGCCTTCTTATACATGTCCAAACCAGGGATCGAACCCGTAACCTGGGCATGTGCCCTGACTGGGAATCGAACCTGTGACCTTTTGGTGCATGGGACGCTGCTCCAAGCAACGGATCCCCCCACTGGCTAGGGCCCATTACTCCTTTTGAGTTGACTGTCTCTTTCTTGCCTCAGCCCTTACTGATACAACTATTCTACCCCTAGTAGAGGAGAAGAAGCAAAGATTCAGAGAAGTGAAGACATTTTTCCTGGATGGCATAGGTGGTAAGGCCAAAATTCCCAACCACTGAACTGTGTTGTCCAGTGTGTCCCCGGCCCCCAGTTGCTGTCACTTCCTCTCCCTCACCAAGTTTCCGCGTTGCTTGTGGCTTGGACAGAGCGCGGCCAGCCTGGCCCCAGAGCCCGTGCGCTCGCCCTCCCACTGCCTCTCACGGGGACGGACACTGTCGTAGTGAGAGCGCGGGCTCCAGCCAGAAAAGACAGAAACGTTTGACATGAAACTGAAAAGAAACTCCTGCCAAGGTTGAAAAACCAAACACCACCCACAAAGTCCAAAGAACAACGACGACACAATGAGAGAACAACAGAGGTGTCTACATGTTTCCCAAGAGCCGGTGGCGGATGCCCCCAAAGGGGCCAGGCAGAGAGGCTGCCCTGGCAGAGACCTTGGTGGGACATGGCTTGCTGACCTGTGACCTCGGCAGAAAGAGGCTGGAGGCCCCGAGAGGGCAGCGAGCCTGAGCCTTGGGGGAGCCACTTCATGGAAGCCTTAGGAACCCGCTCTCGGCCGGCCGGCAGGTGCCAAGCGTCCCCAAGGTCCCTGCCCCAACCCAGAGAGATTTGGCAACAGTGTGCCTTTCCCCACCTGATGACTACTGTGGAACCTGCCTGCCCCCTTCCTTGCCTTCCTCCCCTTTGCCTGCGGCCCTGGGGTGGGGGTAGGGCAGCCCAGACTACAGCTACGGGCCTGAGAAAGGCTCAGAGAGAGAGAGAGAGAGAGACACGTGGCCCACCACACCCCATCTCGTCCTCACTACCACCTGACACAGGCCTGACCAGGCGAGAGGAGAAGCTTTAAACTGGGTGACGTTTGGGGTTTTGAAATTAGACACAGCCGGACATTTTTAAGACCTGTAAAAGGAGGGAAATCATTTATTATCTGAGAGGCGGATGCATGCGCCCTCTGGAAGGTGTGATGGCCGTAGCCAGACTATCAGGGTTCAAATCCTCTCTCTGTCAGTTCCAAGCTGTGTGGCTGGCCCAGGGAGGGCACACAACGTCTCCGTGCCTCCGTTTCCTCCTCTGTGCAATGGGGATCATAGGGCCCTCGCCTTGTGGGGTTGAGAATTAAATGTCGCTATGTGGAAGCACTTAGAACAGGCGGGCATGCAGAAATAGTCACAGTGACCTCCGTATATTGGGACTGTTGTTACTACTTTATGATTGTTACTATTGCTATTTTAAAATTATGATTGGATGTGGTGAGCTGGGCAGGACTGGGTGCACTTGTGCACTCAGTGGGGGCTGGGGTGGGCTCCTGAATTCTGATTCTGCCCTTGCCAGCCCTCTGGCCCAGTCTGCACCCCCAGCGCCCTGCTGTGTAAGAGCGGCCCGTAGCGTGGGTACCTGCGCTGCATGGGATTCAGACTGACCAGAGCGGGAGCTCTGAGCGCGGGGACTCGTTCTTGGATAGAGACTCTCCAAGGTGTACCCTCCCCTTGTCCCCATCCTGTGGGTGGAATCACCATCTCTCACACACCTGTTAGGAGCAGTGTCTTCCACGCAGGGCTGTGGCTGGAACCAGCATTCAGCAGACCCCTCACTTTGTGTTCTGTCCAGGGGCCACAGAGGGGAGGTCACTCTGTCAAGAGTGGGGTTTCCAGAAGCACAGTTAAGTACTCAGCCTTGGCCCCGCCCCCGCCCCTGCAGGCCCGGCCCGTGCCCTGGCCACACCCCCTCATTCCGCCCAGCCGCAGGCTCCAGCTATGGGCTGGGAAGCCACCTCTAGGCCCACGCTCTTCTCAAGCAGGGGTTGGCGGTAGTGGTGGGAGGGGAGCAGGCTAGCGGGTGGGGTTCCTGGGGGAGGAGCGCTGGGGTTTTGCTTGCCTTCCTCTCTGCACCCCCCTCTCCCAGGCTGGGAGAGCGATAAAGTTGAGGCAGAATTGTCGCCCCAATCAGAGATCACGAACGGCCAAAGGTCATCATCAGGTAGGAGGTGGAGCGGCCTTGTGCTGCCCCCCTGGCTTTGCTCCAGACTGTGTGGCTCTCAGCTCTGAGCCTCAGTTTTCCTCATCTGTAACATGGGGATGATGGTACTAGTGCACACCCCAGAGTCAGGCCGGTGGCAGACATCTGGAGATAGTAAGTGCCCAACTCGTGGTCGTAGTTATTAAAATAACGCTCGTTATTAGCACTAGTTTCCTGGATGTCCTGGGGGCATGTTCAGAGGCCCTACTTCAGGGCCTTGCTCAATACTACATCTTTTTTTAAAAATTTTTTACGATTTTATTTATTTATCTTTAGAGGGCAAGGGAAGGAGAGAGGGAGAGAAATATCAATGTACGGTTGCTTCTCATGTGTCCCTGCTGGGAACTGGCCTGCAACCCAGGCATGTGCCCTGACTGGGAATCGAACCAGCAACCCTTTGGTTCACAGGCCGGCACTCAATCCACTGAGCCACACCAGCCAGGGATCATGCTATATCTTGCATTTTGCATTTGGGAAGGATAAGCCACAGAAGCTCCTTTCTCCCACCCAAGCCCATTCTTTGCTCCTCCAAGCCCACTCTCCTCCTCGAATTAACAACTGTTTTGCTCAAACTCAGAGCTGGTGTTTATTGGACACCTACACACGCCAGGCACAGCACAGGCCCTTTAACAGGCATCTGACCGGATCCTCATAGCAACCTGAGGGGTCTCCATGAACATCCTCATTTCCCAGGGGAGCGCAGGGACTGAGTCACGTATCAGCCTATAGCATTCACAGAACCTTTTGCCAGTTCTTTTTAAAAATTTATATATATATATATATATTTTTAAAGATTTTATTTATTTATTTTTAGAGAGTGGAAGGGAGAAAGACAGGGAGAGGAACATCAATGTGTGGTTGCCTCTTGTGCGCCCCCTACCGGGGACCTGGCCTGCAACCCAGGCATGTGCGCTGACTGGGAGTTGAACCAGTGACCCTTTGGTTCACGAGCTGCCGCTCAATCCACTGAGCCACACCATCCAGGGCCTTCTGTCAGGTCTTGGAGGAAGTTACCTCAAGGTCTCAGCACTTGCTGCTCCCTCTTCTTAGAGTCTTACCCAAATCATCTCATGCTGACTGCACCTCATTACTCCAGGCGCGGATCAAATATCGGCTCCTGGAAAAGGCCTTCCCGAAGGCTGGCTGCAGGTCAGGGCCCCAGCTGCTTGCTAGCAAGCCACACGGTGACATTTCCTTTACAATATATATTGCTGTCTGGAACCCTTTCTTCCTTTGCCCACGTTTCATTACCCCTCTCCCCTCCTCCAGGGCCACCTCCCCGTGTCCCCGGTGCCTGGAACAGTCAGTACCTGGCTCAGCACATACTGTTCCAGTGAAGGGATGAGTAAGGTTGATGAGGGCATGGAGAATTAAATGCAGAAAATTAAAAGCTCAGGCTTTTCCTTCCCAGAGAGATCCCAGGCTCCACCTGGGGTAAAGTTTCACCCATGAGTCTCTAAAAATAATCCTTATCAAGTGACTTGGTTATGTGTTCACTGGCGTCAGTGGCATTGCCTCTTTTATGATTTTTGCCTTCGTCAGGCCAGGGGAGCACTAATGGGTAATCCGAAAACATTTGCAACACCATGAATAACCATCGCGTGTTGAGAACTCCGTGGTTTCTGCTCATCCAGCATCCATGGTTCCAGGGAAGTGAGGGGTGCAGGCCTGGCCAGTCAGAACACTTCATCCTGCAACCACAGTGATTGGGTGAGAGCTAGTCATGTGACCCAAGCCTGGCCAATCAGAGCATTTCAACCCCAGGCTTCAGTGATTGCTTGAAAGCTGGGCACACCACCCAAAGCAGGCTGGGGAAGAGCAGTCCAGGGACTTTTATTAGAATTCTGGGGAATAAAGCATTTTCTTTCTGCTGGGTTTGCTATGCTGAAGGGATCTAAGTGTGGAGCTGCGGAGGGC
Source organism: Sturnira hondurensis (assembly GCF_014824575.4). Lineage (NCBI taxonomy): Eukaryota > Metazoa > Chordata > Mammalia > Chiroptera > Phyllostomidae > Sturnira > Sturnira hondurensis. The sequence continues at coordinate 45,166 of NW_028073651.1, read as the reverse complement.
CCTCTTTCTACCATGAGTAGAGACGCTGCCTAAGAATGAGGCCGACACAGAGGAAAGGAAACCAGTAGATGGACAGAGATTTCTGATGATCTAATTTAAACACCTAGATCCAGCTGTGCCTGAAGCTGTCCATAATCCTGCAGATTTTGTGTTATGTGAGTCTACATATTTCCATTGATTTTCCCAGACAGTTTGATTTGGGTTTCAGCTACTTGCCTCCAAAATACCTTTGAAAAGAAAAGCGAGAAACAAAGTTCTGAGAGTATATGGACTTGGGATCCGCCAAGACTGATAAGGGGTAAGGGAGGCACCCCAGGGAGGAGACAGCAAAACTGACCCCGAGAGAGGAGGAGGATTTGGCAGGTTTGTGTTTCCAAACCTCATTCTTTGTCATACCACATCATAATTCCTTCCATATGCACACCCCACCTAAACTTTCATTTATTTACTTAATAACTTTCTTTAGAACGACTCATCTAAAATAAGCTCAACTCAGTTTTTAAACAATAATATTGGCAAAACTGTATATTCCTGTGCTAATTATATTAATGCAGGTAAAAAGGCAAAAACATAATGATAAAAATAAAACATCTGTCCACATAATGCTGCAAAGTTTGTTGGTGTGTCGCCAAAAGAACACGAGTCCCAATCAGTGTGAAGATACTTAACATTACTGACCTGTACCTTAAACACGATTGAGATGCTGAATTTCAGCCCTGGTTGGTGTGGCTCAGCGGGTTGGAGCATCCTCCCATAAACCAAAAGGTTGCAGGTTCGATCCCCTGTCGGGGCACGTATGGGAGGCATCCAATCGATGTTTCTCTCTCTCTCTCTCTTCCCCTTCCTCTCTCTCTGGAATCAATCACTGTATCCTCAGGTGAGGATTAACAACAACAACAACAAAACAGATGGGAAGTTTTATATTTTTAAACCACAATTAACATTTTAAAAAATTGTTTTAAAAAAGAGAGAGAAGACCAGAGGCAATCACGTACGTAGACTGCATTTACAGTCCAACTAAAGGTAGAATAAAGTTGAAATAAACCCTTGCTTGTACCCCAAGAACTAGCTAAGTCACATCCGCAGACAGAAAGCACATCAAATTATCGTCAAGTCCACAGAAAACTTGGGGAAGGGACCAACCACTCAAGGAGGAGGAAAGAATGCAAGGGGCAGATGTAACATCTAGTAAGTCACTCCTTTTTAAAAAGTTTTGATTTGTTGATTTGAGAGAGAGAGAGAGAGAGAGACATTTGTTGTTTCATTGATGCGTTCATTGGTTGCTGCTCGTATGTGACCTGAGATTGAACCTGCAAGCTTGGCGGATTGAGACGCCGCTCTAACCAACCGAACTACCGGGGCGGGGCCTAAATCAGTCACTTCTCTTTCGTTAGGGTCACATAGTTTAACCAACTGAGCAAGTTTCTTTGGCATCGCTGTTGATGCCACGGGAATATTATGTAGCACTGGGTATGTGATTAGGAGAGCAGTTCACCTCTGCGGTGTTTCCCCCGCAAACCCAGACCCTCAGTCCGAGTAGGAGGGAGACAAACCGTGATTGGGGCACATTCGACAGAATATCTGACCAGCATTCTTCAAATCTGTCACAGCCATGGAAAACAAGATAAGACAGAAAAACTGTCCCCGAGGAGCCTTAGGAGATGTGACAACAAATGCAGTGTGGCATCCGGATTGGGTCCTGGAACAGGAGGAGGACCTTAGTGGAAAAGTTGGTGAAGTTTGCATAAAGGGTAGGGGGCAGTTTAAAAAATAACAATGGCAACAGCAAACATGTGAGTCCTGCCTGGAGGAAATGGGACAGTTGCTGACATTTACAGAGAACTTGACTCTGAGGTTGCCACTGCTCTAAATACTTGAGATATATGTATATTAAAGATTTTATTTATTTATTTTTAGAGAGAAGGAAGGGAGGGAGAAAGAGAGGGAGAGAAACACCAATGTGTGGTTGCCTCTCACATGGCCCCCACCGGGGACCTGGCCTGCGAGCCAGGTATGTGCCCTAGACTGGGAATCGAACCAGCAATGCTTTGGTTCACAGGCCAGCACTCAATCCACTGAGCTACACCAGCCAGGGCTAATACTTGACATGTATTAACTCATTTATCCCTTCAACAGCCCTGGGAGGCAGGTGCTGCCATTCTCCTACGACAGAGGAGGAAACTGAGGTACAGAGAGGGTAAGTGACTTACCCTACGGCAAACAGCTGCTGGGTGGCCAGGCAGACCCAGGCATCTGTGATCTTTTTAGAGGTGTTTTTTTAAAGATTATTTATTTTTAAAGAAGGGAGGGGAGGGAGAAAGAGGGAGAGAAACATCACTGTGTGATGTTTCCCTCTCACACACTCCTCACTGGGGACCAGCCCACACAACCCAGGCCTGTGCCCTGACCGGAATCGAACTGGCAACTCCTTGGTTCTCAGGCTGGCACTCAATCCACTGAGCCACACCCGCCAGGGCTGGTATTTGTGGTCTGAAGCATTATACAAGTATACGACAATCTGTTCAAGTCACTTGGGCCTCCTAACATCCCTAGGTGATGTATTTTATTGTTTGCACTATTTCCTATGAGCAAACAGAGATACTTGGATGGGGTTAAATGAAAAACAACAACAACAACACATAAGTCACTCTCACCCCAAACCAGCCGCATTTCCTTCTTCCAGGCTTCAATGGGTTTCTTGAGGCACAAGAAACCCATTTTTTTTTTTCCTGGCTCCTTGAGTCCTTGCCTCAACACTCTTTCCTCCTGCAGGGGGCGCTGTAGGGGAGGGCGGTTAAGGGTGAAGCTGTGTTGGAGGGGAGCAGTAAAGCATTGTCTTGTTCACACAGGTAACGGGGCAAACAGCCGGGTCTGGACGAAGCTGATTGTAAAAAACCAGCTTCGAAGACCAGAAGGAGTCTCTGTCCCGCTAGGGGCTAAGTTTGGATGGGGGACGACTTAACCCACGTGTCTCACTCACGTTTCCATGGAAGGACATCACTGTCATCCATCGGAGGCAGCCCCAGTCCCTTCCAGGAGGGTCTGGGAGAGAAAACCAAGCCTGTGCAGCTCAGACCCTTTCTCTCGCTGCTTTTGGTCCTGCCTCTCTTCAGAAAGGGTACCTTTTGGTCTGTCCCCTTCTGCCATGTGATCAAGGGCCTATTGGAGGTAAGTTTATATGGAGGAGAAACTATCGGTCCCTCCACCCCTGTCTATCAGCCCCCTCTTTCATAGCTAAAGAAGTTTTACCTTGGCTGGGGTAGCTCAGTGGATTGAGTGCTGGCCTGCGAACCAAAGGGTCCCCGGTTCGATTCCCAGTCAGGGCCTGTAACTGGGTTGCAGGCCAGGTGCCCAGGAGGGGGAGTGCAATAGGCAATTGCGCATTGATGGTTCTCTCCCTCTCTTTCTCCCTCCCTTCCCCTGTTTCTAAAATAAATAAAAACATTTTTTTTTTGCTAAAGGAGTTTCAGGGGGGCACATGGTTGGCTGGAATAAAGATGCCATTTCCCAGGCTCCCTTGCAGCAGGCGTGGCCCTGTGGCCAGGCTCTGGTGAATGGAATGTGAGCAGAAGTTTGTATTCCTAAAGAGAGATGGCTGTCCTTTCTCGTTGTCCCTTCCTTCAGGCTAGAGTGGGGACATTGTGGGGTGGCATCTTGGGCCACGGGGATGAGTGCAACACCATATGGGGGGGCCAAGAACAGGATGAAAGAGCCCAGGTGGCCTCTTGAGGTCTTCCCAGAGCAGAGCTGCACCCCAGCTTGAAATGAGGGAAATGCATTTCTGTGTCATTTAAGCTATTGTTATTTTGAATTGGTCCTAGGCAGCCACATTTTTTAAATCTTCACTTGGGGACACTTTTTCCATTTATTTAGAGAAAGAGGAAAGGGGAGAAAAGGAGAAAGAGAGAGAGACAGAGAGAGATTCAGAGAGAGAGACATTGATTTATGCCTTCTTATACGTGCCCCAGGGACTGGGGATGGAAGGCACAACCCAGGTATGTGCCCTGACTGGGAATCGAACACGAGACCTTTCTGTTACAGGGTGACGCTTCAGCAGACTGAGCCACAGCGGTCAGAGCCAGCAGCCACATTTTTGTCCAAAGTGCCGGCGCTCAGTGTAGGGGAGCAAGAAGGAGGGTGGGGGTGGCAAACTCATTGGACCACACAGCTCCGCCCGTTCCCTGGGGTTGCTCGCTGTTCTGTCGGGTGATCATGCCTCGGGGCTGCCCTTTCTCTTTCATTCTCGTCTCTCTCTCTCTGATTGGTTCTGCCTTCGGGTCAGGACGCCCGGCATTATTCACCGGGATCTTCAATCTCCACCCAGCTGCTAGGGGAAAAGGAGGTAGAAGCGAACCAGACATTATCTTGACCTTCCTCTGCAAAGCAGGCCCTGTCTTCGCAGGGGAAAGGTCACGCGTGGGTTTTCCCCCCCGGGGTTGGAGGAGACCGAGGAGAAAATGTCCCAGGGATTTTAGATGGTGGATTTGATGGCTCACCCTCCGAGCCTTCCCGTACTGCAGAGGCTGGGAAGCTAAAATGACACTCTCCTCACTTCCCTTGAAGTTCTGGTCAATCTGACATTCTCGCACTGACATCTGGAAAGTGGAAGTGAAATGGAGGCTGAGCTCACGAGGCTCCTGCGTGTGTGGCAGGCACAGGCAGGGAGAGGCTGGTGTTTCTCCCCGCGGCACCACCAGTGACCGGTTTTGTGAGGCTCTCATTCATCTGCGTGGATCCAGGAGGCTGGTGTTGGCTCCGCACTTTTGATTTCTCACCTTTCTGTGTGTGTGTGTGTTGGGGGCGGGGGCTGTAGCTCCCACACCCGCCGGCCCCCTGCACCCGGCGTCAGTTCTGCAACTTAAATTCTGCAACTTGGGGGTCCTGATCCACTTGGGGGTCTTGATGAAGCTCAGGGGGTCCTGAGCTTCCTTTCCCCTTTCCATCCGAGGGCTCCCAGGGTCTGTCTCCTGCAGCCTCGAGGCATTTGAATATCCAGTCCTTCATCTGATCAGGCCGAACAGTGAACAGGGAACTAAAACGTCTCTCCTCGCCTCCCTTGAAGCGAGGGTTCAAGCGTGTAGCTAAACACAAGTGCGATGGACGGTACTTCCGAAGGGGAGTCGATTTTCTCACCTTGCTGTTTTCAGCCACAGCCCACTTATCAATGGGATGGAAAATATTAACCTACGTGAGACAAGACTATCTCTTGTTTAAGTACAAAGACCTAGCAGACTGAGGGCGGGGGTGGGGGACTGGGTGAAAATGGTGAAGGGATTAAGAAGTACAAATCAGCCCCGGCTGGTGTGGATCAGTGGACTGAGCACCGGCCTGTGAACCAGAGGGTCACTGGTTTGCTTCCCAGTCAGGGCACATGCCAGGGTTGTTGGCCAGGTCCCCAGCAGGGGGCATGTGGGAGGCAACCACACACTGTTGTTTCTCTTCCTCTCTTTCTCCATCCCTTCCCCTCTCTCTGAATAAATCAATGAAATCTTTTTTAAAAAGTATAAATCAGTAGGTAGTTACAGAGCAGACACAGACATGTAACTTACAATATGGGGAATATAGTCGATATCATACTGTGTACAGTGCCAGGAAGTGCTGATGACAACTCTCAATTCTTTGCACTTTTCAGGAAAAGAGGTGTCAGTGTAGATGGTAACTTTGCCACCTCCACTCTGCCCTGCCCCCAGCACCACCCCAGAGATGGTGACCCCCATCTCTGCCATTCACGCTGTCACCTTCGGCGTAGCCCACACCACGGAGTCATCCTCCTCAGTTCGTGTCTGTCTCTCATACCCGCACCCAATCTGTCAACGCATCCGACCACCCCGCCCCGCCTCCCCAATATCTCGGAATCTCCCTTTGCTTTCCCCGCCCCACCCCCACGCCCGAGTTCCTTTCCATCGCTGCGTAGTGGTCCCTTGCGGTTTGTTCATCCAGGCCCCTGGCTGGTCCCAGTTTGGAGAAATTAGGACCACCCTGGTCTGGGCACCACCCCCGGGGGTGTGGGTGGTCGCAACCACCCTCCCTGCTCCCCTGCTCCTGCCCTCTTCCCCGCCATGTACCCATATGGATTCCATGAAAACCTAAATCCTGTCTCAAGCAGAGTCAAAGCCAAAGTCCGCGCCACACCCACCTATTCACCCTTCGCTCACCTCGAAGGCTCTCCCCTCCCTCATTCTCCTCCAGCCGCACCCTGTCTTAGCTGGGCGCCCCGTGACCACCCTGGCCAGGCCCCAGCTCCGGGCGCAGCGCACACCCAGGTTCTTCCCGGCTGTTCCCTCGTCTCGCACCCCTCCCCGAGATCCCGCTGTTCTCTCATCTCGCACCCCTCCCCGAGATCCACACTGGCTCCTCCACCCTCCGAGGCCTCCTCAGAGAGCCCTCTGTGCCTTCCCAGCTTTCCCACCCCTTCTCTCCCTTCCCTGCTGTTTCTGCCCCGCACTGATCACCGACTCGCACACCTTGTCATTTACGCATTTGCTCTGTCCATCCACTGTCCCCGTCCCCTGTGGGCAGGGACTCTTATTCCCTGCCGCTCACCAGCACCCGGCACAGTGCCCAGCACACAGTAGGTGCTCAGTGAGTGGCTGGGAGTGGATAGGCTTAACCAGCATCTCAGTTCTGCTTTGCTGTGCGAAGCCCCCCCGCCCCCCCCGTCCCCGCCGCTCCCCCCATCCCCCTGTGGGTGACCACAGCCTCTCCTATCACCGCCCCACTCGGGTGACCTCCCAGTCCCCAAAGTTCTGTGGGTCTCTTCTGTGCTCCTCCCTGTTTTGTTAATACTCTCACGAAGGCAAACTGTTCACACTGTAAAAAAGCCCACCCCAGGCTGCCTTCCCTGGTGCCTCCAGGCCTGCAGAAAACGCACACACTCTCCAGTAGCCCGGACGTCCACGCCCGGGCAGACACCTTCCCTCCTCCCGCCGGTGCTTCTCACATCACTCGGTACAAATGAACTGGCTTCTCCCTCCGAGGAGTCGCGAGGATGACTGTCCTTCACTGTGTTGTTAGGACCCAGGGATTCAAGGCATGTGAAGTCCCTGGGTCCGAGGAGACATTCTGTGACAGTCAGTCCCCCCCATGCTGGGGGACATCCAGCTGTGTCAGGCCTGGCGTTTGTGCCTGAGAAATGTATGGTGCGGCGAGGAGAGACCAAAGTCATCAGGGCCACACGGGAACCCGGACAGGAGGTTGCTTCCTGCTTGGCGTGGAAAGGTGGGTCTGAAATCCTTCGCGCGTTCATTCATCCGTGCGTTCGTTCATCCGTACGTTCGTTCATTCCTTAGTTCTCTCAGTCACCACCCGCCCAAGACGCACTCAGATAACTCGCCTGGGTGTGTGTGGTATGAACACTTCCTCCATCAGGATTACTTACACTGTGATTTGTGATTACCTTCACTTTATTTTTAATGCATTTTAATTAACTTGAGCTCACTCAGATTCCTTTCGCAGCTACTATAACTAGCGTATTCTATAAAAATTTCGAGGCCACTTCTAAATCTGGGTAAGATTGCCCTAGACCAAATTAGTGAATCATTTTAGAATACCCGAAGGTGAAACTGATTTTGTACTACAAACTACTGATGTCGAATATTGCTTAAAACCACGGAAAATGGAATTTCTGCAGAACAGCAACCATCAAAATAGCTTTTTTAGGCTTTGTGCACATTGAAAAATAAACTGATTTATGTGTTTATCCCACTCACCACCACCCCTGCTCCTCTTGTGTTTGGCAAAGATCAGCTTATTCTCTCTGTCTGTGGGTCTGTTTCTCTTTCGTTTTGTTTATTGACTTGTTTTTAGGCTCGAGGACTTCAAACCAGCATGTGTTGCTTGGCCCACACAGTGTTTGAAAAATTGCTTCCAGGCAGCCACCAACTTTTACAAGTGCAAAGATTGTGCAAATAAAGGCCGGGTTTCCAAATGCTCTTGGAAAACAGCAAAATCGGCTAAAGGTGCCTGCACAGCAGCCCGGGCTCTGGTTTCCTAGGTTGCCACATACCTAGGTTGCCGGTTCGATCCCTTGTCCGGGTACATGCAATCCCTAGCCTGGGGACGTACAGGAGGCAACCAACCAATGTTTCTCTCTCACACTGATGTTTCTCTCCAAAAACAAAGAAAAATGTCCTTGGATGAAGATAAAAAATAATAATATCGTAATGATAAAACTAAGTTTTAAAAACGATGCCTGATTTGTTTCCCTAGCATTCTCTGCGGTACTTCCCTGCAGAAGGCCGCATCCATTATTGGGCACCCCGTCCTGCACCTGCAGCCTTGGTTCTGGTCTCCCTGCTCCCCGCCCCATCAGGCCATAGATTGGGCGTGGCCTCTTAGCTCTTGCTAGTCCCCATGAGTCGCCATGACCGTTATTGGCTCCACAGCCCTGTCCACACCTGAAAACCACTAAATGCTTCTCAAATAAAGTCGTCCCAAAGGCCATCTGTTTCCTGCTAGGACGCGGATGCGAGCACCCCGAAACCCACCCCCTCTGAGCCTCCTAGCCCTCACACAGAGTGTTCGTGATGTTTGCGCAGCGTGACACACACACAGAGGGGGCCTGTCACAATGCAAAGCAGGATGAATTTTCACAAGCTGGGCACACCTGTCGAACCTGGACCCAGATGGAAAACAGAGCGTTCTTGGGTCTGGGAGACCCAGAGCGTACACTCTTGGGTCTCACTTCCCCTGCTCCACATTCCTTTTGCAGGACTCTGTGGTTGCCAGAACCGCATTGTTGAACCACACGAAGTGGCTGATACTTAGCCATTTTTTCCAGATCAGACGAGATCGAGCACGTTCAGGGTGCTATGCCCGTAGACTTAGCCACTTTTTGATCCACACAAACAACACTTTCTGGGGTTCAGACTAACAGAGGGTTCATTCTCAGCCTGTGTACCATCTCAACAGACCGCGATGCGTTCATTCCACCTACTTGGACGTGCGGTGCTTTCCTGTCAACAGATGTAAGAGCAAAGTGAAATGCGGTTGACCCTTGAACAACACAGGGGTCAGGGCCGCTGACCACCACAAAGTCGAAAATCCAGGTATAACTGAAGTGGGCCCTCCGTATATGTGACTTTCCAACCGCAGATCAGAAATACAGTTTACCCCGGGGGGGGGTGGGGGCGACACAGGTTGGAACTGCATGGGTCTGCTGATATGCAGATTTTTAAAGTTTTAAATTCTGCATATGCTTAGGCTTGACGCTTTTCAAAACCTGTGTTGTTCCAGGTCAACTGCATTTCTTGAAGCTGCATCTCTCTCAATGGTGTGGGAATAGACAGTGGAGCCAGAGGGCCACACGCATTTTCTGGAACGGTGGCCGGGAGCGGGCTTCTCTGCGGAAGTAGGGCCTAGTTTATGACTCAGTGGATCTGCAGCCTGGACTCGCCGGCTTGGATTCTTTTCATTGCCCCGGACAGTGAGTGAGTGTGCGATCTTGCTTCTCTGACATTCACACGCTCCCTGGCAAGAGGAGTCAAGTGCAGGAAGATCAACTTACACACTTCAGTTTAGAGGACCTGGGCTGCAATAACAAGTACTACCCACCAGGGGGCGAGAGCAACAGACACTTATTTTCTCACAGTTCTGGAGGCCGGAAATCCAAAACCAAGGTGTGGACAGGCTGGCTCCTTCTGAGTTTCAGTCTCTTGGAGCTTCTGGTGTCCTCGGGAGTACAGGCCTTGTCCGTGGCCATTTTTTCCATTTCTTCACTTTGTCTTCCCTCTGTGGGTGTGTGTCCCTCCGTCCAAATCTCCTCTTTGAGTTCATCATCACCAAGCCTTTATTATATGAAATGTTAAAGGGACTTATCTAAGAAAAAGAAGATAAAAATATGAATAGTGAAAGGACAGCAAACTCACAGTTATTAACAATCACACCTAAAACAAAAGCAAACTAAGCGGACAGCTGGATCAGGAGCGGAACCATAGAAATGGAGATCACATGGAGGGTTAGCAACAGGGGAGTGGGAGGAGGAGAAGGGGGGAGAAGGTACAGAGAATAAGTAGCACAGACACTAGGTAGAAAATAGGTGGGGGGAGGGCAAGAGTGGAATGGGAAATATAGAATCTAAAGAACTTGTGACACATGGACATAAACTAAAGGGGGGGAATGGTAGGGGAGGGGTGTGCAGGGTAGAGGGGAGTGAAGGGAGAAATAGGACAACTGTAATGGCATAATCAGTAAAATAGATTAAAAAAGCCAAATCTCCCTTTGTATAAGAACACAGTCACATTGGGTTAGGGGCCACCCTAGGGATCCCATCTTACCTTGATCCTCTACAAAGACCCTATTTGCAAATAAGGCCCCATTCACAGGTCCCGGGGCTTAGGACTTCAACATCTTTGGGGGGACACAGTTGAAACACACGGTAAGCCTTTTGCCTCAGTTGGGGCCAACCCAATCCCAGAGCTCCCTGTGGGATCTCAGAGTGGACTGACGCCTCACTCGCCGTTCCACAGCAGACTGACTTCCCTCTGGCCCTGTCTTGTCTCCCTCACCATCCCACGAACATGGCTCTGAGGCTGCCCCCAGGCCAACCTCCTGCATGACGCTCGCCGTCTCAGAGGCTGTTTCCTGGACACCTAAGGCACTGAGCAAACCCAGGCATACAAACTTCCAGAGCCAACATTGCGTGCAGCGAAGGCTGGCGATGTAGTCAGAAGGGACCTCTGTCTTGGGCGCACACAGTGTGACCACGTCCTGTGCCACGTGCTGCTTCGGTAGCGGGGCAGCAAAGGCCTCATGCTGGATGGCCCTGGTGCTGGATGGCCAGGCTTCCAATTCCGGTTCTGTGTGATCTTGTGAAATTGCTGAACCTCTCTGGGCATGTCTAATGGGTCTGAAAAGGCGCTACACTCCAAACTCCCAGTTTCCTCCGACGGCCTCTTTGTTTATAACAGCCCTTTCGAATTCCTCTGCCTTCCTCTATAAGAGAATGCGCCTCTTCTTCATTCTCCAGATTTGCTTATGGTTTTGCCATAGCTTATATACCCTGAGTTGCAGTTCCCTGCTCTCCCTGGACAAACCCAGTTTTGCTGGTAAAATAACTTTTATTTTGAAGGTCATCAGTGCCTGAGGCCCTAAGTGTCTTCTGCTAGGGAATCAGCGGCATTGCTTCTGATTAATTGGTTTTGCTAGTGGTGGATAAACAGCTCCGAGTATTAGAGCTGTGGACTCAGAACCGACCTCAGTTCAGCAACCTCGGTACTTGAGTTCTGGCCAGGAAAGAATTCAGAGTTGAGTCTCAAACTAGAAGAGGAAGTTTATTTAGAAAGTCACAGAGGTAGAAGAAGTGAGCTGTAGAAGACATGAGCTCAGGGGAAAAGTTACAGAGGCAAAAGAAGGGCCCTTGGAGCTTCAAAGAAAGAGGGAGAGCCCTGGCTGGTGTAGCTCAGTGGACTGAGCACAGGCCTGGGAACCAAAGGATCATGGTTCGATTCCCAGTCAGGACACATGCCTGGGTTGCAGGCCAGTTCCCAGCAGGGGACGCCCGAGATGAAACCATACATTGATATTTCTCTCCCTCTCTCCCTCCCTTCCCCTCTAAAGATAAATAAATAAAACCTAAAAAAAAAAAAGAAAGAGGGAGAGATGTGGATCTTGAGGGATGAAAGAGGGGAGAGAGGCACAGGTGTGCTCCAGAAAAGAGAGAGAGCAGGCACTGGGTCCTCCATCCTGAGGGCTTTTCTCTCTGTCTCAGGAGAGGACCTCAACAGAAAATTCATCAGATGTGCCCCATCGTGGTCTCCACTGATTGGTTGGCACCAGAGGGTCATTAGCCAATGCAGCTGGTCCTGATGTCAGCCAAGGTGTCTCTATGTCAGATTTTCCCACCTCTCTGAGCCTGGAGCTGAAACACAGCCACGGCCTAGCTGCCATCTTCCAGGGGCTAATGCTTCAGGGAGTGGTCATGCAAGGGCTTATATTTTTGCCCATTGCTAGGCACCCGGGCTCTCCACCCTGGTGACCCTCTGCACCTGGCCTATTGTTCCTACTCTGCTTCTGCCTGTTTAACTGTCTACTATAGTTTGAGGTTTGTTTTCAGATACTGCTTGTTATTTCTGATTCACATCTCCTGCCTGGAAGTGTCTTCAAATCATGGGACTCCCATGTTAGACTCCCATGTCAGTTTTCACAGTGCCCCTGAGGAGAATGTGTTTTTTTTTTTAAGATTTTATTTATTTATCTTTAGAAAGGAAGGGAAGGAGAGAGGAAGAGAAACATCAATGTATGGTTGCTTCTCGTGCATCCCCCTGCTAGGAACTGGCCCCTGCCGGGAACTGGCCTGCAACCCAGGCATGTGCCCTGACTGGGAATCGAACCGCGATCCTCTGGTTCACAGGCCTGTGCTCAATCCACTGAGCTACAACAGCCAGGGCAGAATGCGAGGTCTTTGATGTCCATGGGACGTAAGTAAGCAGGTCTGTGCCTGGCTGCACTGCTCTCTCCCAAGCAGGCTCATACTCACCCTCTGTGCCTCCCCCATTCTAGAGAAATCAATGTTGACACGTGCCCAAGACTGATGTTTTAAAGTGATCTTTATTTTCAGTTACAGTGACATGCAGAATTACATTAGTTTCAGGTGTATACCCCAGTGATTCGATATCACGTAAGTTAGTAAGGGATCATCCTGAGACGATCGTCATCGTCTCACATCCATCTGACACCATACGTAGTCATTAGACTGTTATTCACTATAGTCCCTCTGGTGTGCTTTACATCCCCATGACTAGTCTGTAACTACCGATTGGTACTTCTTAACCCCTTCACCTTATTGGCCCATCCTCTTAACTCCCTCCCATCAGGCCACCATCAAATGTATCTATGATTCTGCTTTTGTTCTGCTTGTTCATTTATTTTGTTTTTTTGATTCAGTTGTGGATACATATGTATGTATCAACTGCTTACCTATTCATATTTTTATCTTTTTCTTAAAGAAGATCCTTTAACATTTCATATAATACTGGTTTGGTGGTGATAAACTCCCTTAGCTTTTTCTTGTCTTTATTTGCCCTTTGATTCTAAATGATAGCTTTGCTGGGTAGAGTAAACTTGGTTGTAAGTCCTTGCTTTTTATCACTTTGAATATTTCTGGCCAATTCCTTCTGCCCTGCAAAGTTTTTCTTGAGAAATCAGCTGACAGTCTTATGGGAGCTCCCTTGTAGGTAACTAATTGCTGCTTGTAAGATTCTTTGTCTTTAACTTTGGTATTTTAATTATGATGTGTCTTGGTGTGGGTCTCTTTGGGTTCATCACATTTGGGATTCTCTGCGCTTCCTGGACTTGTATGACTATTTCCTTCCCCAAGTTAGGGAACTGTTTTCTGTCATTATTTTTTCAAGTAGGATTTTAATTTCTTGCTTTCTCTCCTTCTTCCAGCACCCCTACGGTGCAAATGTTGGTACCCATGAAGTTGTCCCAGAGGCCCCTTATACTACCTCCTGTTTTAATTCTTTTTCCTTTTTGTTGTTCTGATTGGGTGCTTTTTGCTTCCTTATATTCCAGATCACTGATCTAATTCTCAGCCTCATCAAGTCTACTGTTGATTCCCTGTAAGTTATTCTTCATTTCAATTAGTGCGTCCTTCTTTTCTGACTCATTTTTTTAATGGTGTTGAGGTTCTCCCTAAGTTCCTTGAGCATCCTTATCACCAGTGTTTTGAACTCTGCATGTAGTAGATTGCCTCTCTCCAGTTGGTTTAGTTCTTTTTCTGCAGTTTTGATCTGTCCTTTCATTTGGGCCATATTTCTTTTTCTCCTCATTTTGGCGGTCTCCTTGTGTTTGTTTCTGTGTGTTAGCTGCTGTATCTCCAAGCCTCAGTGGAGTGGCCTAATGTCGTAGGTGTCCTGTAGTGGCACAGTCTCCTCTATCACCCAAGCTGGGTAGACAAGGTGCACCCTCCATGGGCTATATACCACCTCTCTTGTACTTAGGACTGGATTGCTGCTGGCAGATCAATGAGAGGGATTTACTCTCAGGCCCATCAGCTACAAGGACTGGCTATGACCACTGACCTTTGACCTCCGTGGAGAATCAGCTGTGCAGGGGCCCACCCCACAGAGCAGGACTGACTTCAGCGGGGCTCTGCCCACTAAGTTTGCCCCTCGAGTCTGTCACTTATGCAAGTGGTTGGGTGGCGGTGCTTTGACGTGGTCTGAAGTTGTCTGCTGGGTGTGCTGGCTCTGGGGCCTCCTGAGAGGCCCAGGCCAGGGTCAGCTGCGGCCTGTGTTCTGCCTGCGGCCGCTCGGCATAAGCTGCAAAGCAATCTGCAGATGGCTGCTCCCTGGGCTGGATGGGNCCATCAGCTACAAGGACTGGCTATGACCACTGACCTTTGACCTCCGTGGAGAATCAGCTGTGCAGGGGCCCACCCCACAGAGCAGGACTGACTTCAGCGGGGCTCTGCCCACTAAGTTTGCCCCTCGAGTCTGTCACTTATGCAAGTGGTTGGGTGGCGGTGCTTTGACGTGGTCTGAAGTTGTCTGCTGGGTGTGCTGGCTCTGGGGCCTCCTGAGAGGTGCAGGCCAGGGTCAGCTGCGGCCTGTGTCCTGCCTGCGGCCGCTCGGCATAAGCTGCAAAGCAATCTGCAGATGGCTGCTCCCTGGGCCGGATGGGGCCAAGTTGTGAACCAAGGCTGCTACCACTAGTGCCGGTGTGAGGCCATTTAGTGAGAAGTACCGGGTTTGCTGAGGCCAAACGCTGCTTGTTTTAGAGAATTTAGGAAAATCTGAAGCGTGAGCCAAGGCCAGCCATTCGAATGGAAAAGCTCCTGGAAACAGCTTGGCAAGGCCTGGAAGTTGGGTGCGGTCGGGCCTCGGGGGATCGCCTGGGTGGGGCAAACAGTGTGAGCCAGGTTGATGAGACTCAGTTGCGCCACTCACCTGCCTGCTCTGTGGCTCTGTGGGAAGAGAGCTCATCAAAGGAACAATGGCCTCTGCCAGCCTTCTGTCTGGGAGAAAGCTGCCCCTCAGCTCTCTGACGCCCAACTATCCCGATACCAAACAATCCTCCCTGGATGTCGCCGGTGCCTTTCCAGCTGCTAAAGGCACCAGAGGGAGTGAGTCTGAGTAAGTTTGTGTGCAGGCCAGGCCCTTTAAGAGGAACTGCCTGGCACGCGATAGTCTCCTGTCTCCCTCAGTCTCAACTCTGACTGGTGTTTACAGCCGGAAGTTGCGGGGACTTCTCTTCCCGGCACTGGAATCCTGGTGCGAGGCTGGGACCCCTCACACCTCAGAGGGGACCTCCGAGGCTGAGATAGGTCTCCCAGTTTTTATCCACCACACACGGGCATGGAACCAGCCCTTTCTGCGCCTCCACCTCCCCTACCAGCCTCAATGTGATTTCTTCCTTAATTCCGTAGTTGTAGGACTTCCATTCAGCTCAGTGTCAGGCGGTTCTGGGTGATGGTTGTTCTGCAGTTTCGTTGTAGCTCTGATGTGGTTATGGAGGAGGTGAGTTTCCCGTTTACCTATGTCACCCTCTCGACCAGAGGTCCCTCGAGGCTGATTTCAGAAATTCATGTCCAGCGCCTTCCACCCGGGGGCCTGGGATGGATTAAGAGCCTTGGGGTGGGGGATTAAGGGAATCCAAGTGTCCCCTCTGAATGTCCCCAGACAGGGACTGACCTGGAGCAGGTGTGCCTCAGGACGGCCCGTAGCGTGTGGGTTCTCGACTTCACACGGGAAAGATTTTACAACCTGAGTCCAGGTGATTTTGAGAGCACGTTTGCTAAGGCTGGAGACGATGATACACAAGAAAAGAATGAGAGAAGAAGGAGTAACAGGAGAGCCTGGGCGGGGATGCGCTGGCTGTTACAGGGGAGAGAGTGAGCCAAGGCGGGGCTGCAGTTCGCTCACTGGGAAGTCGGAGAGAAGGGGGGCTTTGGAGACAGGGTGGGGGGGGTAAGCTTGGGGCGAGACACTGCTCCCCTCCGGCTCCCCCAATTGCAAGTCTTACGGGAACCCTTAGAGCTGAGGAGAAAATAAAAAGTTCACGCCCAGGAAGGGGTATGAACCTGCTCCAGAGTGCACTCACGGTGAGTCTCTGTCCCGAGGGCTTTTCGTCTTTTTTTTACTGCAAGTGGGAATCTTAGGGGAGGGTTTCCGCAGAATGTTCAGCATTTTTCCGGGTGCGTTTTTAACATACCGATGCCTCACCACGAGCACAGAGGGAGGTTCGGGAATATGCTTTGGGCTGCTCTACTGTTTTACTTTTCTCTTGCGTCTCTCTGGCTTTTAATAGGGGTTTGTTTTTTTTATTTGTTCCCCTGACGTCATGGCCTTGGCATTGGCAGGCACAGATGGCATTAATTGGGCCTGTGCTCTCTGTGTTCCCAGCCCAGGGCGGTCGAAGCTGCGTACTCTCTGGTGAGGGAGGGCGGGGAGGTAAGAGCCATTTGCTCTCAGGTGACCTAGGTTTGGGGAAGGTAAGGTCCTCTGATTCACCTGTTCGCTGTAAGTTGCTCCAACTCCTTGGCCTTGTTTAATTTCCTTGTCTCCATTTCCCCATTCTACTTGCCCAGGAATTTTCCCAACTTCTTACTCTCCTGTCACATTAGCACCCTGTTATGCAAAGAGCCGAGGTCTGAAAAAAACCTCAGAATGTGTCCATAGATTCCAAAGAAATAACCCAGAGGATTGGCTGTGAAAACCATGGGTTTTTTAGGGCTGACGTGCGCGCCAGGGGCAGCTGGCTCCTGACATTTTCTGCAGCCTGGGCTTTCCCAGCACAGGGTCATACAGAGTACAGAAAGCAAAGTAAAACAGGGTTTCCGTGGGTAGGGGAACATGAGTGCACAAACTGCGTGAGATCAAAACACTAGCCGTTTATTGACTGAGAAGCTGGCCAGGCTCCCAAGGTATCATATTCTGTTTACAAAGGGCCTTCATCGTGTTTCAAGAGGGGGTGCAGAGGTTGAAGTTTGGGAAGGGGCCCGCGTTCTCACATACCATGCATACCCACACTACAGTCTCAGGTTCCCAAGCCGAACAGGTATGGCTTGCTGCTGACTGGGTCACAACCTAGAGCAAGTGGCTTACATTTGCTGAGCCTCAGTTTCCTCATCCGTGAAATGGGTATTGAAGAATCCTTATCCGTGAATCTGTGAAATAGCTTTCGTTCATTAACTTCCAAGGATGAAATGCGGAGAAGTGTCATTCTCTAAAATCGACCGTTTGGGACTTGGCAATTTGAAATCCACATCCAACTTGATATTTCCCTCTTGCCTGGGGGACCACAGCAACCCTGACGGAGACCGGGCCTAGGAGCAACGCTTCACATCAGGGATTTCCAGACTCCGCGTGGCCCACTTAATCTTAGTCTTGCTGCTTCCAAAGAAACGGGGCTGAGCTCTCCTCACAGCCCAGGCCCTGTCTCGCCGCTGAGCTTTTCCTCATGCCAGTGGCAACACTGTGTCACTCCAATCTGACGTCTCCTCTGCCCTTCCCCAAATCTTGTCCAAGCCCTGGGGAGACACCAGTCACTACGCAGCTGCATGACTTTGGGCAAGCGGCCAACGCGTTCCCAGCCTCAGCTTCCGTGTCTGTGAGATGAGGAGAACCCATGTCTGTGAGAAAGGCGGCCTAGGAGAGGACGCGACTATCACGTGGTCACAGGGCCGGGCCAGTCTCCATGGACTCGACAGGATGAAAAAACCCACCTTGTGAAGACGAAATGAGCACAGGCCGAGAGCTTGGGACCTACCTAGTGACAACTGCATACTTGTTCCTGTTAGGTTTCCAGACTGTTGGGGCCCTCCGTCCCTTTGTCCCACGCTGCCCCCACGTTGGTCCCGAGCCCCAGCCTTGCTCGTATGTCGCAGCGGGTTTTTAAAATGTGACGGAGCTGCCCCCAAGATGAACTTGACAGAAGGCAGGTGGGAACGACAGTGGGCCTGAGGCTCTGGGCCAGGGGTGTTTTATTCTCTCATCCGGCCAGTGCCCGTGGAGAGCTCTCCGCGTGGGAGTCCCTGGGGTGACACAGCCAACAGTTTCCGCAGGAGAGAAGGATTATGAAAGTCAGTTGCAGGGCGATGGTGAAGATGAACCAGATAGTGAGTTTCAGGTTGGCGGAGGTGGAGGGTGGGGGGTGGAGACAGGTTCCGGAGGTTGCTTGTCAAGGGAGGCGGGATTTGGATGGGCCTCTGGTCCGCTGGACAGGCCAGTCTCCGGAGCTCAGCCGCTGGAATCAAGGTTTCAGCACGGAGAGCTTCTCTCCCCTGCCCAGCCCCCACCCCTCCCCGCCTCCAGGAGGTAATGCATGCAGGGGTTAGGTCCCCTTCAGTTTCTCCTCTGCCCTGTGAGATCTCAGAGACCTCCCTCCATTACAATCTGGAATCGGGAGTAAAAGCAACATGCAGAGACCAAGACTGTTCTCCTGAGGCCCTGCACCCGAGTTGTCCAGTCTGTAAAATGGGGATTTAACCCGCCCAGGAAAATGGCTCCAGGGCTGATTCCCAGGAGACGCGAGTGGAGCCGGCAGCCTGAGGAACCGCAGAAAACATTTCATTCCAGGGCAGCGGCGACGCTGGAGACGGTGACGACACCCCCACTCCACGTGCCCAGAAAGCCACCCGGTCCTTCACCCGGCCCCCCTCGGCAGCCTGGGTGCCTGTTCATTGGTGATTTTGTTTGGGCACCCAAGACTTTCTGGGGACTTGGGTGGTCCTGCCTCTGGTAATCAGGTGAGCCCTGGAGTGGGCGACCCGCCCCCCCAACCAGCAGCCTGCTTCCCATCACCAGGAGGCCAGGATCCCCCCAGTCCACCTCATGATTAGGGGTCAATTGGGGTCAGTCTTGACTGCACTTCAAGACCCAACTTGACAAGGTCGGGAGCCTTCCTAGCAGATCCGACAAGCAGAGGAGGTGAGGATGGGAGCAGACCCAATGGAGAGACTTCCTGACCCGAACCCCATGACCAGCAGGGGGCACTGTGGCCACCCACCTGCCTCCCAGTGGGACTGCCCGTAACATGCCAAGGAAATGATGGGAACCTGCCCTGTTCCTGAGAATAGCCATTTGCAAAGAACACAGCCCCCCCCCCCAGGAAGGAAATGGATGAGCAGCAGAGGGGGCGAATTCTGGGCGAGCTCAGAAAAGGGAAAGCAGTTCACGGTTCTAGAGCCGGGGCTCAGCGTGTGGATGTCCCCCAGTCTGGGATTCGAACCCCCCTGCCTTGGCATCTCTAACCCTAGCTGACCTTTCTGTCTGTGGGAAATATCCCCAGTGTCTCTATCACATAAGCTTTATTATGCCTCCTCGTTTTGCTGGGTTGGTTGAAAAAATGATGCGAAGTGCCCAGCAGATTTCTTGTCTCGTGAGTTGCATTAATCACGGTTTTAATTTTTCTCTGTTAGGACACAGCCAGGGCCTTGCTGCCTCTGAAGGGGCTGCACCTCCCCAGGCCAGCTGGTTCCTAGAGATGACAGATGGCTGCCAGTGGCTTGCCACATCCAGGGCCACTGTCCCCCTGAGCCCCCCAGGGCCAGGCACTGGACAACCAGGGACAGCCCCTATACCCCAGAGCCGTCCCAAATGACTCAGACTAACCAATTTTAAATCTGCTTAGCCTGACTTACGCTGCTTCCCCCATTTCTTCCTGCAAAAACCACAATAACACTCTCATCCACAGTTCACTGCCCCCCTGTCTGTCTGCCACCGGTCTTGCTGTTCTCTCGCGTGGCCCTTAGTGACACAGTGCACCTTCCTCGTCGGGGGCGCTGTGATGAGTAATAAATTATCTTTACAGTGAATATCTTCTGACCTGTGGGCCTCCCCGTGCCCTAATGAAAACACAGAAACACAGTCTACATTTTCAGACACTGTTCCATGGGGCGCACAAACCTCCTCAGCACAGACTCCAGGGGGTGAGCCCCCACTGTCCCTTGACCCAGGGCCTGTGGTTCTCATCGGCTCCCCGACCCCTGCAGAGACCAGGCCCCACAGACCAAGCCAGCCTCTGGGCAGAAGCTGCCCGCTCTGGGCCCTTGCAGAGGGGAGGGGAGCACAGGGGGGTGGGGGAAGGGCCAGGACCTCTCCCTGTCCTGGCCTTTCCTCGGCTGGGGGCCCCACGCAGGGCGGAGTCTCCCAGGTTCCCCGCAGCCCCAGCCCCAGCTGCACCTGCTTCCACCCTTCCCTGGGGCTTCATTCCCAGGTGAGCCTCAGCCCCAGGAGCCACTTCAGATGGATGACCAGGTGTCGTGCACACCTGCATCTTCATCGCAACATCTGATTCTCCGAGGGGTCACTGACCCTCTTCCCGGGAACGAACAATCTCGTCTCCAAACCTGCCCCGTCCACGTGGTGTGAGAGCCGTTGCCTTTGGGGAGGGGGGTGAGGTGGTGACTGGCAGGATTCCAGCTCGTGCTTCTGTGGGTGTTTGCGAGAATTGGAGCTCTGCACTTGGGTCCCTGTGCTTTTGTCCTAACGTGTTAGACACATGTCAGCGTGGTATGTGACAGCAAAGGTGGAAAAAGGTGACCACTTGGTAAAGGGGCATAGGTAGAGGTTCCTTCTACTGCTCTTACCCTGTCGGGGAAGTTTGAAAATTTTTGTATTTCAGAGTTGGGTACAGTTACCCGCCAAAACCAAAACCCACGTTAAAGCTAAAAGCAAAACCCTCCGCAAAGAAACAGGCAGGGCTCAGACCAGCTCCCCGACCCCCCGTGTGCCCCTCTGTCTGGATTCAGTGTCACACACAGCTCTCCCCCGCCCCCTTCAGGAAATCGCTAAACCCACCCCCCACCCCCATTGTCTTCCCCACCCTGGAGCATCGATGTTTTTCTAAAGAAGAAGACGCCCACCCTTGTCTGGGACCTCAGTCCCGGCACCAGTGCTGCCTCTTTCTACCGTAAGGGTATCCGTTCTCCTTTGCTGTGGAACAAGTCGCCCTCAAACGTCATTGTGGCCTAAACAACAGACGGTTGGATGACATATGTGGGTGACACCCGTCTGAGGGACCCCGAGGAGGCGGAACCCACCCAGGCAGCCCCTCCTGCGTTTTCTCGACCCCTAGAAGGCGGGAGAGAGGACGATGTGGTTGTGCAGGCTGCGCAGGGGTGGGGGCGCCGAGTCGTGCACCAGGACCACCCCCCTCACCCAGGACGCCTTCCAGAAGCAAAGCTGCAGCGTGTCCTAGGCCCCGAAGCAGGCGGCACCCGAGCCCCTCTGTCCCCCTGTTTTCTCCTCCCCCTATTTCTGCAGGTCCTCTCCCCGAGCCGCTCCCAAATCCCCCTGGGAAAGGCGCCTCTCGCTGGCACTTGCGCGGCGGGTTCTGAACTTGCAGGGCTGTGCTGGGCCCCTGGGGGGACCGACGCCTGGCCCCGCTCTGCCGGGCGGCACCTGGTCCAGGGGCCTGTCGGGGTGGGCTGCGGGGCTCCCAGAAGCGGCTCCCGCGATGTAGATTAAGTGCACGGGGTGGAGTTGGTTGCCTGATCCCAGGGAGCCCCCTGGGGGTGGGAAGTGAGAGGGGAGCGAGGCTGCATCCCTGGGGGGCTGTGAGCACGTCTCTGTGGGGGACCTCCAGGAGCCACTGTGAAACCTCACCGCGAGTTCCCCTCCTGGGCGGGGGGGGTGGGGGGGGGGAAGGGAGCTGCTTGGGGCCGATTTGTGTGCCCCCCAAATTCAAGTGTTAAAGCCCTGACCCCCAATGGAACTCTATTTAGAGAGAAGGCCTCTTAGAATTTCCTTTCCCTGCCTTTGCAACAAATAAATAAATAATTCATGGGGAGGTACTTGGGCATTATGTAAATATCTTTTGCTCATCACACTTCTACTTTATTAAGGAATTAATTTATATAAATTAGTATTTATGGACCAATATGGACTTGTGTATTCCTACTTTACTCGGTGCATTATAATCTGTTACTATCTGTTGTGGGTTGAATTGTGTCCCCCCCACCCCCAAATTTATATGTTGAAGTCCTAACTCCCCAGTGCCTCAGACTGTTTGGAGATAGGCTTGTTGTAGATGTAATTAGCTAAGATGAGGTTATAGTGGAGTGGAGTAGAGTGGGCCCTAATTCAATAGGACTGGTGTCTATAGAAAGGAGACATTTGGCCCTGACTGGTGTGGCCCAGTTAGTTGGGTATCATCCCACACAGGGAGAGGTCATTGGTTCGATTCCCAGTCAGGGCATATGCCTGGGTTTGCGGGGTCTGGTCCCAGCTCAGGGTGCATACTGTGTTTTTCTCTCATATCGATGTTTCTCTACTTCTCTTTTTTTTAAAGAAGGTATTTATATTTTGAGAGAGGGGAAGGGAAGGAGACAGAGTGGGAAAGAAACATCAATGTGTGGTTGCCTCTCATGTGTCCCCTGCCTGCAACCCCGGCATGTGCCCTGACTGGGAATTGAACCAGCGACCCTTTGGTTCACAGGCCTGTGCTCAATCCACTGAGCTACACCAGCCAGGGCTCTTCCTCCCCTCTTTTGAACAAATAAGTAAATGGTAGGATTTGGACACAGACACACATAGGGAGAAGCCATGTGAAGATAAAGGCAGAGATGGGGTGATGTTTCTGTAAGCCAAGGAATGCCCACAGTTGCCTGCAAACCACAGGACTGAGAGGAGACGCAGGGAACAGATTTCCCCTCACGGCCTCAGGAGGAACCACTCCTGCTCTCGGACTCCAGGACTGTGAGACAACCTGTTTCTGTTATTTGAGCTACTTTGTTCCATCAGCCTCAGCAAATGAAAACACTATCATTATCTGTTTTGATGCTCAAATGACATATTCCTTCTTCAGCCGGAAAAGTTCAGGTGGCTGAGCATTCCGGGGACACGACCCCGTCTTCCCTCGCACACGTCTTTACTTTCTGGGACAAGATGTTCAAAGTGCATCTCAGAACTTTCGCTGCTCTGGCCTTGGACTCAGCCTTATCTCCAAGGAACCCTGGCTCCTTGTAGTGACTGGTGGTTCTCAGAGGCCAGCACGGCATGCTCAGCACACACACGTGGACGTCCACCTTTATTTCTCTACCTCTGACTGCCTGTGGACAACTTCAGGTTCATGCCGGCGCCTCTATTCCCAC
Source organism: Sturnira hondurensis (assembly GCF_014824575.4). Classification (NCBI taxonomy): domain Eukaryota; kingdom Metazoa; phylum Chordata; class Mammalia; order Chiroptera; family Phyllostomidae; genus Sturnira; species Sturnira hondurensis. Next base: position 22,131 of record NW_028073651.1, on the reverse strand, counting down.
CCACTGGCACCGTGTCAGGCCAGCTTTCTCCCTTCCTCCCACTCTGACACTGAGAAACCCAGCTTCTCTGCCCTTAATTCGTCCGCTTCCTGGGTCGGCCTTCTTGCACGCCACACCCATCTCTCTCCCAGGCCTGGCCCCTGCCCCACACACACCACACCCTTCAACCCCGGGCAGGCTCTGACTCCCTCCTTGCTCTGGGCCAGGTGGCTCCCCTTCAACCCCCGCCTAGTTAATCTGATGGGGATATTTTTGGTTATTGTTGTTTTCTTTTTTAAAATGTTTTATTAAAAAAATTTTAAGGATATTTTATTGATATGCTATTACGGTTGTCCCAGTTTTTTGGTTCCCTTTATCCCCCTCCACCCTGCACTGCCCCCCTCACCCTCCAACATCCCCCCCACCCCCGCCCCCACTGTTTCTGTCCATGGGTCGTTCATGGAAGTTCTTTGGCTTCTCCATGTCCTATACTGTTCTTAACCTTCCCCTGTCTATTTTGTGCGTGCCTATTCCGCTTCGTATTCCCTGTACTTTTCCCCCGAATTCTCTACCTCCCCCTCCCACTGATAACCCTCCATGTGATCTCCATTTCTGTGGTTCTGTTCCTGTTACTAATTTTTTGCTTAGTTTTTGTTTTCTAGGTTAAGTTGATGGTTGTCAGTTTATTGCCATTTTACTGTTCTTAGTTTTTGATCTTCTATTTCTTAAATAAGGCCCTTTAACATTTCATATAATAAGAGCTTGGTGATGGTGAACTCCTTTAACTTGACCTTATCTGGGAAGCACTTTATCTGCCCTTCCATTCTAAATGAAAGCTTTGCTGGATAGAGTCATCTTGAATGCAGGTCCTTGTCTTTCATGACTTCAAATACTTCTTTCCAGCCCCTTCTTGCCTAAAGGTTTCTTTTGACATTTAAGGTTACATTTAAGGTTACAAACCTTAATGTCTTTTGACATTTAAGGTTACAAAAGGTTACATTTAACAAAAATATAAACAAGACCTGCACACTGTAAATTACAATGCACCGCAAAGAGGAAAATTTAAAGACCTAATAAGTAAAGCAATATATCATATTTACAGATTGAAAAATCTTAATATTGTTAAGATATTAATTCTCCCCAAGTTGATTTACAGATTTAATATTATCTCTACGAAAATCTGGGCAGGGTTTTTATATGACTTGACAAGCTCAACCTGAATTCTATATGGAAATGCAAAGTACTTAGAATAGGTCCTTGAATATTGACCTACCGAATATTGTTTCAAAAAACAGTTTTGAAAAACAAGAACAAAGGTAGAAGATTTACAATAATTTTTTTAATACAAAGAGGTTTGCCTCCAGCATGAATCATTTCATAAAAATGAAGTGGAGTTCACTTTTTAACTTTCTTAAATTCAATGAGCATAACACATTTTTTAAAAAAGATTTTGTTTACTTAGAGAGAGGGGAAGGGAGGAAGAGAGGGAGAGAAACATCAGTGTGTGGTTGCCTCTTGTGCGCCCCCTACTGGGGACCTGGCCTGCAACCCAGGCATGTGCCCTGACTGGGAATTGAACTAGCGACCCTTTGGTTCACAGGGTGGTACTCAGTCCACTGAGCTACACCAGCCAGGGTGCATAACACATTTTTATTTTAAGAATCATAACATCCTAATCCACGTAAGAGGCCCAAAAATGTCGTGGGCAAACTGGAAGGAAAGGAAAACGTTTGGTACATGCATGTAAAAGGTAGGTAAAACTCTGAGTCGTGTTCCACTGTAATTTGGATATTTTCTTCCTTCACAAAATGTGTGTTCTCACAGCAGCAGGATTATATTGTCTTCTGTATTTTAGGAATTATTGGCCATAAGAAGTGTATAGATTCTTCCATGACTAAATGAGTAATACACAATAGCATAGGATAAATTTTTAATCCTTGGACATAGCCCAGTGAGACATTTTCTTTTTAAAAAATTTTATTAGTATTTTATTTCTTTTTCAACAATTAGTCTTGGCTGGTGTGGCTCAGTGGATTGAGCGTCAGCCTAGGAACCAAAGGGTCGCCGGTTCGATTCCCAGTCAGGGCACATGCCTGGGTTGCAGGCCAGGTCAGGTCCCCAGCAGGGGGCGTGTGAGAGGCAACTTCGCATTGATGTTTCTCTTCCTTTCTTTCTCTTTCCCTTCCCCTCACTGTAAAAATAAATAAAACCTTTAATTTAAAAAAATTATTGGGGTGGCATTGGTGAATAGAATTAGGTAGGTTTCAGGGGTACGATCCTATAATTCATCACCTGTATATTGTGTCATGTGTGCACTGCCTGAGTCTCCTTCCGTCACCATTTATCCCCCCTTCGCCCTCTTCTCCCTTCTGCCACAGGTCCGTGTTAACAAATGCGAGCCAGAGATTGCAGTGTGTTAACCACCTGAGGAGAAGAAGATGTGCAATTTAAAGCTGCCTTCAGTAGGCCTTCATGCCCCAAGGGTCCTGTTTATTGTGCTGGCTAAATAAGTGTGAACGTTTTGGCGGTTACATAAATAGGCACTATGATCTTTTAAACTAGTGCTTAACGATTAAACAGCCTCAATGATCCTAACGCACTGCACCTGGCTATAGTTAATATTTATCCATATCCTTTGAAGGTGTTTCAAATAAGAGATTAAAGTGAAAGTACACTTACTGAGGCCAAGATCATTTCTTAGAAAGTTCATTGTACAACAGGTTAAATGAGACATAAACGCACCACCCGCACTACGAAGAGAAGTATACAGCCCTATTTCATCATGAAGATTCTTGCCTCTCCCAGTGGAGATGGCTCTAGGCTGCCAGTCAAGGACAGGACAGAGAGCGTGGGGAACTCTCCTCTCTCTCCTCTGGTTGGACTTCTGAGTCCTCCCTCTTTAAGGCTGAGCCCTGGGAGGCACCTGGAAAGCTCCGGAATGGCCGGCTGAGCTTGGGCAAGCTGGGCCCTGCCACTCTCCGCTTGGGCGGGGAGGGAGGGCTTTTGTGGTCAGATTCGAGCCCCAGGCACTCGGCCCCAGAATCCATGGGCCAGTTTTGTGTAATAATCACAATGAGGAGGGCCCTGGCCGGTGCAGCTCAGTTGGCTGGGTGTTCACCTGCAAAGCAAAAGGTCATGGGTTCGATTCCCAGTCAGGGCATGTGCCTGGGTTGGGTTCAGTCCCTGGTTGGGTACAACTGATCCATGATTCTTTCACATATCGACCTTTTCACAAAGCTAATCATTGACGGGGGGCCGCCCCCCGTAGAGCACAACCTCAATTTGAGGCTGAAAGAGAGCCGCCACACAAAGAGTTGTGAACGAATGTTTGTTTTTTTTTAAGATTTTTTTAATTTATCTTTAGAGGGGAAGGGAAGGAGAGAGGGAGAGAAATATCAGTGTATGGTTGCCTCTCATGCGTCCCCTGCTGGGAACTGACCTGCAACCCAGGCATGTGCCCTGACCGGGAACTGAACCGCGATCGTGTGGTTCGCAGGCCCGCACTCAATCCACTGAGCTACACCAGCCAGGACTGTGAACAAATGTTTCAAGTGTGAATTTTATTCACAAAAGCCCCAACTGGGAGTAACGCAAATGTTCGTGGACAGGCGAATGGTGGAACAACTGTAAAAATCCACTCAGCAGCGAAATGCAATGAGCTAATGGTACACGCAACAACACACGTAAATTTCAATGCATGACCCTGAGCTAAAGAAGCTAAACTTGAAAGACTATATAATATCCAATTCCATTCTCATGAACTGTATGGAAAAGAGGTCTCTCTGAGTGTCCAAGACTGTGGCCCCAGCAGGCTTCCAGGAGAACTCGTTTCTGGTATTTAAGACCAAAAGAGTTCTGGCCAAGATGGAGGCGTAGGTAGAAACCCTCGCCAAACCAGAAGGAGGAACCAATCTAAAATCAACAAACAGCCAAAATCGCCAGGAAATCAAACTGCATGGAACTCCACCAACCGAGAAATTAAAGAAAAAAATCAACCTGAACAACCTTACCAGTCTGTCTTACCAGACTGGTAAGACAGACCACAGGGGTTGACTCAGGAAGTAAAGTAAAACCCCAGCGGTGGCTGAAGGGTGGGGCTGACTGCTGAGCTTTGGCCGGGCTGCCCTGGAGGGACTAACTTAAGGGGAAAACTGAGACTCAGCTGACTGTGGGCTAAGGCTGGAGTTGCCACGGTCCTGAGAGATACTTCCAGTCTGACGCTCGAGTCTGTTGGAAAGTATGCTACAGACAAGCAGGCAAGCTACACTGTTCCCTCTCTGGCCCCTCCCACACGGGCAGTGCAGCAAAGAGGGTTGCTCTGTCTGCGTGAAAACCTAAGGGCCCACCCCTTACAACCTATCGGCTGCCAAGACAAAGAAGTATGACCAACGGAAAGAACAGAGCAAAACCCCAGAAAGAGAACTAAGCAAGGAGGAGATTGCCAACTTATCTGATGGAGAATTTAAAGCCCTGGTAATCAGAATGCTCACAGAACTGATTGAACTTGGTTGAAAAATGAAAGAACAAATGAAAGATTCCCAGAATGAAATAAAGCAAAATATTCAGGGGACCAACAGTGACAAGAAGGAAAATAGGATTCATAGCAACAGTCTGGAACAAAAGGAAGAAATAAACATCCAACTGGATGGAACAAAGAAACAAGAATCCAAAAAAATGAAGAGAGTCTGAGGACTCTCTGGGACAACCTGAAATGTTCCAAAATGTGAAATATATGGGTGCCAGAAGGAGAAGAGCAACAGCAAGAAATTGAAAACTTATTTGAACAAATAATGAAGGAGAACTCCCCCAATCTGGCAAAGGAAATAGACGTCCAGGAAGTCCAGGAAGCCCGGAGAGTCCCAAAGAAGTTTGACCCAAAGAGGAACACACCAAGGCACATCATCACTAAATTACCCAAGATTAAAGACAAAGAGAAAATCCTAAAAGCAGCAAGAGAAAAGGAGACAGTTACCTACAAAGGAGTTCCCATTAGACTGTCAGCTGATTTCTCAAAAGAAACCTTACAGACAAGAAGGGGCTGGAAAGAAATATTTGAAGTCATGAAAGGCAAAGACCTGCATCCAAGATTGCTCTACCCAGCAAAGCTTTCATTTAGAATGGAAGGGCAGATAAAGTGCTTCCCAGATAAGGAGATAAAAAATATGAACAATAAAATGACAACGAACTCACAACTATCAAGAAATGAACCTAAGCCCTGGCTGGCGTGGCTCACTAGATTGAGCTCGGGCCTGCGAAGCAGACGATCGCGGTTCGATTCCCAGTCAGGGCACATGCCTGGGTTGCAGGCCAGTTCCCGGCAGGGTCCAGTTCCCAGCAGGGGATGCACAAGAAGCAACCGTACATTGATGTTTCTCTTCCTCTCTCCTTCCCTTCCCCTCTAAAGATAAATAAATAAAATATTTTTAAAAAACCCAAAGAACTCATGGACATGAACTAGGAGGGGGATGCTGGAGGGTTTGGGGGAAGGGTGGAGGGGAGATAAAGGGGGAAAAATTGGGAAAACTGTAACAGCATAATCAATAAAAAATACTTAAAAAAATACACACACACACATACAATAAAACCAGAGAGTCACACGCCCTCTAGTGGCTCTCTTTGAGAGACATAAAGCCAGGGAACCATGACAACCATTTTTTCCCCCTGGTTGGAGAGATCTTGGCAGTGAGAGGACACTTCTGCTACTCACAGCTCTGACCCGTCCTGTGAGGCAAAAGATTGCCAGTTTGATTCCCATTCAGGGCACACGCCTAAGTTGTGGGTTTGGTCCCCAGTTGTAAGATGTCTGAGAGGCAAAACTGATCAAAGTCTCTCTTTCTGGTTCCCAGGCCCGTGCTCAATCCACCGAGCTACACCAGCCAGGGCCAAAGTTTCTTTTTTAAAAAATTGTACTTTACTGGTGTGGGTCAGTGGATTGAGCACGGGCCTGTGAAGCAAAGGGTTGTGGTTCAATTCCCAGTCAGGGCACATGCCTGGGTTGCAGGCCAGGTCCCAGCCAGGGGACACATGACAGGCAACCACACATTGATGTTTCTCTCCTACTCTTTCTCCTTCCCTTCCCCACTCTCTAAAAATAAATAAATAAATAAATAAATAAACAAATAAAAATTCTATTTTAGTGATTATGCTATTACAGTTGTCCTGATTTCTCTCCCTTTGCCACCCCCAGCACCCTATAGTCAGGCAGTTCCCACACCATTGTTCATGTCCATGGGGCATGAGTATATGTTCTTTGGCTACTCCATTTCCTGTTCCAAACTTTACGTTCCCACGGCTATTCTGTAACTACCTATTTGTACTTCTTCATCCCCTCCCCTCTTCCCCCATCCTCCCCCACCCCTCACACCTGGCAACCAGCAAAACGTTCTTCGTACCCGTGATCTGTCTCTGTTCTTCTTGTTTGCTTAGTTTGTTTTTTAGATTCTATTGTTGATAGATACGTGTTTTTTTTTGCTATCTTATTAGTCATAGTTTTGATCTTCTTTTTCTTAAATGAGTCCTCTTAACATTTCTTATAATAATGGTTCGGTGATGATGAACTCCTTTGTTATTTTCTTGTCTGGGAAGCTCTTTATCTGCCCTTTGATTCTAAAGGCTAGCTTTGCTGGGCAGAGCAATCTTGGCAGGAGGCCCCTGCTCTTCATGACTTTGACTATTGCTAGCCGGTCCCTTCTAGCCTGCAAAGTTTCTTTTGAAAAATCAGCTGACAGACTTATGGGAACTCCCATGCAGCTAACTAACGTCCTTTCTCTTACTGCTTTGAAGACTCTCTTTATCCTTAACCTTTGTCGTTTTAATTATGACGTGTCTTGGAGGGGGCCTGTTCACATCCAACTTGTTTGGGACTCTCTGTGCCTTCTGAACTTGCATGTCTATTTCCTTCGCCAAAGTAGGGAAGTTTTTCTTTTACTGTGTCTTCAAATAGATTTCCAATTTCTTGTTCTTTCCCTTCTCCTTCTGGCACCCCTACGGTGCAGATGTTGGACTGCTTGAAGTTGTTCCACAGGTTACTTATACTAGCCTCATTTTTTTTTTTTTTGGAATCTTTTTTCTTCTTGTTCTGATGGATTGTTTTTTGCTTCCTCTGTCCCACATTATTGATTTGATTCTTGGCTTCATCTGCTGTACTGTTATTTTCTTGTAAATTGTTCTTTATTTTAATTAGCGTGTCCTTCATTTCTGACTGGATCTTTCTTATGCTGCTGAGGTCCTCACTAAGCTCCTTGAGCATCCTTATAACCAGTGTTTCAAATTCTGCATCTGATAGGTTGCTTATCTCCATTTTGTTTAGCTCTTTTTCTGGAGTTTGATGTGTCCTTTCATTTGGGCCATGTTTCTTTGTCTCCACATTTTGTCAGCCTCCCTGTGCTTGTTTCTATCTATTAGGTAGAGCTTCTTTGATTCCGTGTCTTGGTAGAGTGGCCTAATGTAGTAGGTGTCCTATAGGGTCCAGTGGCACAGCCTCTCCTATCACCCAAGCTGGGTACCCAAGGTACACCCTTTGTTGTAACAGGGTGCAGCCAAGGGGGGCCCCCAAATGGGGATTCATAATGGGGCCCAGAACTCAGGGTGTCCAGGAAATATTAGAAAAATATACATATATATGATGTCCCCGCCCCCACAAGTCTGAGCTAGGGCATGGGACACACAGAGCAGGGCCCTTGGGAATTGTTTTGCACAGCAACAGCTTTGCAGCTAACCTCTGGAATGGTCATTCAACATCTCTATAACCTTTAACTGGTTTCATAGATATGTTGAATAGCTGTGGCCATGCTCTGAGCCAGGGGGATGGAAGTGACTTCCACCTAAGACATAACTGGGGGCAGGTCCCCCGAGTTACAGTGCCTACGTGAGAGCTTGGAAACGATTGGCTCCGCACCATGGGGCCACGCCTGCCCGGACTTACTATGGCAGCCCAGTAAAGCTGGAAGAATACGGGAATGCTGGTGGGTGTAACTGATTGTGGGAGGAGTCAGAAATGGGGCTGCAGAGGAAGACTGGCGCTGGGATTTAAACCCAGGTGTGGCAGCCATGCTGGGGCTTTTTGGGACCATGCAGCTTTGGGGTGCGTCCTTTTTGCCACGTGGCTTAGGAAGCAGGAAAGACTTTGCCTGGAAGAAAAGGGGTGAAAGGATTCTTGTTGGTGGGCCATGAGAAGGTGCCACATGGCTTTGGATTAACTGGAGATCTCGGGGGTGACACAGCTGATGGTCACAGAACCGAGGGGCTGCCTGAACCATGGACTTGTACTTCTTCTCCTAAGATACAGTACCCTGGACTGGGCAAAGGGGAGAAGGAAGGACTGTGTGTTTGTGGGTATTCTAAAGGACTTTAGTATTTTTGATGAAGACATTAAGTCATTACTCTAAATATGTGTAACTTTTAAAATAAATAATCCCTCTCCTTTTCACCAGTCTCTGGCATTGAGAGACGTCTTTCCCTGGCGGTGGGGAAGATGAACCTAGTACTGGGGCAGGGGACCCTCAGAGCACAAGGGTGGGTCCATTCAGTAATAGTGTATCATTCACTACCACCACCCCTGGTCTGTTCTGTAACAGGCTGAGTAGACCTTCCTCTTGTAGCTGAGCCTTGTTGCTGTTGGCAGGTCAATGGAAGGGATTTACCCAGGCCAGTCAGCTGCATGAACTGGCTGTGACCACTGACCACCAATCTCCACCCTCTGTGGAGAACCAGCTGTGCAGAGCAGGGTGGTGATGCTCCAACATGGAACTGGCCACTGGGTGCGCTGGCCCTGGGATTTCCCAGGTGGTGCAGGCCAAGGTCAAGTCCCACTGGTGTTTTGCCCAGGGCACCCTGCCTGAGCTACAAAGCAGTCTGAGATGGCTGCTGCTTGTGCTGGGCTTGGAGATTTCCAGGCAAAGCCAAGCTGTGAATCCAGGCTGGCTGTTGCTAGTGCTGGGCCTGGGGCTCACTGAAACCAGCCATTTTGATACGATGTAGGATATTGTGAAGCACGAGACAAGACCAGACATTCACAGGGAAAAGCAGCTCGGGTGGGCCTTTAAGTTGGGCGGGGCTGAGTCTCTGGGGATCTCCATGTTGCTGGAATCTCAGACATGGCACCAGCCCGCCAGCTCTGTGGGGGGAGGGTTTGGAAAAGGGACTCTGGCCTCTGCCTTCCTTGATGCCAGGCTTCCTTCTCTCCCTGTGTACCCCGATGGGGACTTACAAGCTGAGTCTGAATAGGTGAGGATCTGGAGATGAGGAGATTATCCTGGTTTATCTAATGGACCCAATGTAGTCACAGGGGTCATTAAAAGAGGGAATCGGGAAAATGGGAGTCAGAGGAGACACGATGGTGGAAGTAGAGGTTGGAACGATTCAAAGAAGGAGCCACAGGCTACACTGAGGAAGGCAGACAGGCCCCGGCTGGGCGGCTCCGTTGGTTGGAGCACTGTCCCACACACCAAAAGGCTGTGGGTTCGATTCTCAGTCAGGGCACACACCTAGGTTGAGGGTTCAATCCCCGACTGGGGTTCATAGGGGAGGCAACCGATCGATGTCTCTCTCCCTCAGAATCAATAAAACACGTCCTTGTGTGAGGACCTAAAAAGAAAATAACAGTTTTAAGCAACACAGAGAGCATCTAGAAGCTGGAAAGGGTGAGGAAATAGACTCTCTCCCAGAACCCAGAAGGCATTCTGAGCCGTTTCTGACTTCTGGTGACTTCTGGAGTTGCGAGATAATGCATCTGTGTTTTCCTACGCCACGAAGTTCGTTGTAATGTGTTGCAGCGGCCACAGGAAACTAACAGAGAGAGGACGGATCACCGGGTCCAGACGGCAGACTACATGGCGCAGATGGAACGGGAAGTGAAAGAGTCTGATGTCATCGAGTAACGCAAGGGGGTTTTGGAAAGGGGAAGCAGGAGGAACCCTGGAAACGACCCAACGAAAGGCATTTGTTAGGAGCAATCTAATAGTGGGAATAAAAGGGATTCCACAGGCTGAAGGATGAGTGAATGAGCTGGAAGGCCAGAGAACCTTCCATGAGACCGCACAGGGTCTGGAGCCTGCAGGGAGGAGCCAGGCAGCCACCCACCCCCCTCTAGTCCCATTTGGTGCGTATTTCACCCATATACAAATTGCATGTTTTTCTTCTTCCTGGTGTTTTTCAGGGACTTTGTATTCTAGGGATTTTAAGTGTCTGCCTGTTCTGTGTTGCCCTTGTTGGTGCTCCCATTACCTGTGGTTGTGACAATTCACTGGTATCGCCGGGGCTTAGCCAATGTCTGCATGTGGGAAACGGTCACTAAATCTATCTACTATTCGTAATATTGTTAGCCCTGGCTGGTGTGGCTCAGTGAATTGAGTTCCAGCCTGTGAACCAAAGGGTCGCCGGTTCGATTCCCAGTCAGGACACAAGCCTGGGTTGTGGGCCAGGTCCCCCATAGGGGGCGCTTGAGAGGCAACCATACTTTGATGTTTCTCTCCCTGTCTTCTCCTTCCCTTCCCCTCTCTAAAAATAAATAAATAAAATCTTTAAAAATATTACTAAAATAGACACATTTAGTTATAACTAAAATTATATAGCACACACTAAATTCTAGCTATTATAATGACATCATTGTTAATCACAAATATTAGTAAATTACCAAGAACCAACAAGGCACAATGCTGCGTTTACTCAGGAAATCCATCCAACCATGCTAGGAAGAAGCTACGGGTGTTATTCTTTCCAGTTGAGAAGAGGGTAAACTGAGGCTCAGAGAAGCAGAGAGACTTGGCCAGGGTCACATTGGACCTGCACTTAACCTCACACCCAGAGTCCTGAGTTCAAGTTCTTGCTCCATCACTTCTGGGCTTCGGTCGTCTTGGGCGACTTCTTTACCCTCCTGGTCTGTAAAATGAGGCTGCTAGTAGGACCTCCATCGGTGGGTTATTAGGACTTAAAGTTGATACCTGTCCCTGTGCAGGGAAAATACAAATGTTAAAAAAATAAATTAATTTAATTAACCATCGATGAACTGTCTTTTTTTCCCCATTTTTTATTTTCTTTGAAGATGGGATTAATGGATATCTAAGTTTTTAAAAAGATTTTATTAATTTATCTTTAGAGGGGAAGGGAAGGAGAGAGGGAGAGAAATATCAATGTATGGTTGCCTCCCGTGGGTCCCCTGCTGGGAACTGGCCTGCAACCCAGGCATGTGCCCTGACTGGGAATTGAACCGCGATCATGTGGTTTGCAGGCCCGAGTTCAATCCACTGAGCTACACCAGCCAGGGCTGAACTGTCTTTAAGTGACTTAGAAATTAACTTCACCCTCTGCTGAGCAGTTGAGTTCAGCCTCTCATCGCTTCATTGAGAGGGTGGTGCCATGGCTACGCCCATTACGCAGAAGAAGAAACCGAGACTTAAGGAGGTTCAGCCTCTCACTCATGGTCACACAGCTAGTGGGTAGGGGATCTGGGCTTCGAACCCGTTTCTGTCTGACCCGGCCCTTTCCCACTTTGCTGTAGAGCTCCCTGAAACACATGAAGACTGGAGCAGGGGGGTGGGGGCTGGGACTAAGGTGCCACGCAGGGCGCATCACCTCTGTGCTCATGCGGACAGACACCAAATAAGCTTCACTTGCTGGGACGGACACCAAAGTTATGCACCACGACACCATGAGACTTGCCCTGCCTTCAAGGCTCCCTCGGACATCAGGCTCATCTTTGAAGCAGAAATCTCATCTTTTTTCCCCTTATGCCTCCTATTTGAAGGTGGGGCGGATTTTGCTGACCCAAAGAGGCAGGTACTTTCCCACCCTTTTCTTGGGGCTTAAGCCTCCTCTCTCACCCAGGAGTTCTGTGGAGTTCAGCTCAGCAAGACAAGGATTCAGTGTTCTGTTTAGAGGAAAAACAGCCTCCAAAATACATGTAGGGAGATGGCTGTGAGCCCGCTCCCGCTGTGTGCACGGGCTGTTCCGTAGGGTCAGCAGGGGGGTCTCGGGCCTCCCACTTTAGAAGGGAGGGACTCTAATTCAGGACCAGCCTGTGGTGGGTGGATTGGAGGATTTAAGTCTAGAGACAATGGAGGCTGGGGTGGGGGGGGTGAAGGTGGTGCCATTTCACAGGTGACAGAAGATGGTGACGTTGCTCAGGGCAAGATAACAGGGAGGAGGAGAAGGAGATAGATAAAATAGTTCATGAAAAAGAGAGGAGCCACCCTGGCTGGTGTGGCTCACTAGACTGAGCATTGGCCTGCAAACCAAAGGGACACCGGTTCAATTCCAGTCAAGGCACAGGCCTGGGTTGTCAGCCAGGTCTCCAGTTGGGGGCATGTGAGAGGCAACCAATTGATGTTTCTCTCCCTCTCTTTCTTTCTTTTTTTTAAAAAAGTTATTTATTTATTTATTTATAGAGAAGGGAAGGGAGGAAGGCAGAGAAACATCAATGTGTGGTTGCCCCTTGTGCGCCCCCTATTGGGGACCTGGCCTGCAACCCAGGCATGTGCCCTGACTGGGAATCAAACCAGCGACCCTTTCGTTAGCAGGCCTGCGCTCAATCCTCTGAGCTACAACAGCCTGCATTCTCTCCCTCTCTTTCTTCCTCCCTCCCCCTCTCTCAGAAAATAAATAGATAAAATCTTTAAAAAACAAAGATGGAACCCACGGGATTTGGTGACTGATTAGATGTTGGAGGTGAGCTTCGGAAAGGTGGCCATCCAGGGCGATTTCCAGATTTTTTGAATTTTAAAGAAAAAAGAAAAAAAAGAATTGCAGGGAGAGTGAGGGCCGCTGACCCTGGGTTAGGAGCCAGGTGTCCGTCCCACAGCTGGGGGGCGGGGCATGCCGAGGCATCTGCAGGCTGTGGAGGCCAGGACAGAAAGCCCCTCCTTCCCGGGATAGAGCCAAGGTTTGCTGCCTTTTCTCAGAGAAGTGGAGAGGTCAGCCACGCTGTGGCCAGCCTGCAGCACCCTGCCCAGAGACGCCAACTCCTTCCAGAGCCAAAAAAAAAAAGGAGAAACTGAGGCTTTGTGCAGGGGCCAGCCATTTTAACAGATTTGAGAGGTTACTTGCATAGTAAGTAGAAGATTCTTATTGCTCCCCCATCTCTTACTGTTTTTCAAAAAACTGCTGTAGACGGAGGTCTGCAAGTTGAGTGGGAACAGACCATTTCCACAACCTGTATGCCACTAATTAAGAACTGTTAGGATGGTGAACACCCTCCTTCAGGTCGCACTGTTTCTATTATTATTATTTACATACTTTGTGTACGCCCCGAGGCAACCGCGACTCATGTGGCTCAGTCCCAGAGTGGAATTGCATTAAAAAAAAATTCACACTTCAGCCCTGGCTGGTGTGGCTCAGTGAATGGAGTGCCAGCCTGCAAACCAAAGGATCACCAGTTCGATTCCCAGTCAGGGCACATGCCTGGGTTGCAGGCCAGGTCCTCAGTAGGGGGACTTATGAGAGGCAACCACACACTGGTGTTTCTCTCCCTCTCTGTTTCTCTCCCTTCCCCTCTGTCTCAAAATAAATAAATAAAATCTTTTTTAAAATTCACAGTTCAGATAGAAATTTCCCGCTTCCCTCACCCTTCTCCAAGGACATACAGGAGCTTGTACACGGTCCTCGGCAACCTGAGCTAATGTCCTCACATCATCAGTGTGTCTCCGACATCCTTCAGTTCCTGGGAGCTTCTCTGTACCCCACCCTGGAACCTTCCCTCCCCCTCTCCCCTGCTTTCCGGTCCCCACTATCTCTCATGGAGACATAAGAGCTATGCATGCAGTTTTCATATGGCTGGCTGGATGATGAAAGACCAGAAACTCTCCTTTTTTGCTGCTGGTTGAGAGCTAGGCCACTTACAAAACTGGTGCTGCCTGGCCTTTAGGCAAACAAACTTAAAGTCCCTTGTAGGCGACAGGCTATCTGGAAGAGCTGAAGCGTTTTACTGTCCGACCGCCGGTGCCGTGAGTTCTAGAAGTCACGGTTCAGACTGGGTGCACTGGGGTGCGAACGGTCATGAGGGTGGATGGGGGTGGTGGCATGGGGACAGTGTTGGTGACGTTATCCTAGTGGCGAGGGGAGAATGGGTATCTCAGCTTCCCGGAAAGTGTGCTCCTTGGAAGCATCACTGGGAGATGATGTGTCTGTTACTATGGCGCCCACGGGCTCAATGACGTGTCTGCATGGCCCTGGCTGGGTGGCTCGGTGGGTTGGAGTCTTGTCTCAGACACCAAATTGCTGAGAGTTTGATCCCTGGTAAAGGGCACATACCTAGGTTGTGGGTTTGATCCTTGGTAGGAGCGTGTACAGGAGGCAACTGAGCGAAGTTTCTCACATTGAGGTTTCACTCTCTCTTCCTCTCTCTATAAAACCAATGTAAAGACCCATTTAAGCCCTGGCTGGCGTGGCTCAGTGGATTGAGCACCGGCCTGAGGAGCAAGGTGTCGCTGGTTCGATTCCCAGTCGGAGCACACGCCTGGGCTATGGGCCAGGTCCCCAGTAGGGGGCCCACGAGAGGCAACCACACATTGATATTTCCTTCCCCTTCCTTCCCCTCTAAAAACAAATAAATAAAATCTTTTAAAAAAACCATTAAAACCTGTCTGCATGTCTGTAGGTGAATCTTTTGTCTGTCTTCTGTGTTATCCTATGGGTCACAGCAACAAGCACGGGGCAGAGGCTTCAGGGGGGTGCGACGGAGTATGTGTGTTTGTGTAGAGATTCCTGGTTATAGATTCTTCCAGTTGCAGCTCGGAGATGTCGGCCTTGCATCACGTGGGTGCTTTTATCCCCGCATCCTTCCTCTCCCCGTTCACACTGCTTCCGCTTCTCCTACGCAGAAGGCACCAAAAGTGACTAGCGCGCGCTGACCTAGCTTCCCAGGAACTGCAAGAAGGCTCAGCTCTCTGACCCCGGAGAAAACTCCGCTCTCCGCTCTGAGCCTGAGTTCCCCCGCGTGGAATCAAAGGCAGCTCGACGGGAATCTCTTCTCAGAGCAATGAGCCTGAGCAGGCTCCTTCACAAAGAAGTTTTATCGCTCGCTAGACAAAGGACACAAGTGTCATCGGCTCTAGGCTTCTAGGGGATCGGGGGTTTGAGCACCGAGTGAGCAGTTCCAACAAACCTTTCCGATGGTGACCGGACAGGGTGCCAGGCAGGAGGCATTCAGCTGCAAACCAAAGGCAACCTGGTTCCCAGTGGCAAAAACCGTAATTGTGACTTTATCCGGGGCCCCAGACTTATTTCAGGGCTCCATGAAATCCCTTTATTCATTCTCCACCCTCGGTGTGTTGGGTATCTTTCCCAGCTTCCTACCTCCTGGTCTCAAAAAGGCTGCCTCAACTCCAGATGACAGGCCATCATGTGATAGGATTAGATTATGCTATGAACCTGTGAGTGTATTAGGTGATATAAAAAAAAAAAAGGGACTTTAAAGATGTAATTAAGATAGGGAGGACCCTGGCCCCCATGGCTCAATTGGTTGGGTGTCACCCTGCAAAGCCAAAGGTCTCTGGCTGGATTCCTGGTCAGCGCACGTGCCTGGGTTGTAGGCCTGACCTTTGGGTGGGGCACATGCAAGAGGCAACTAATTCATGTTTCTCTCACATATTGATGTTTCTCTTTCTCTCTCTCCCTCTCTTCCCCTCTCTCTAAAATGAAAAAAAAAGAAGAAGAAGAAGAAGAAGAAGAAGGAAAAAATAGGGAGAGTAGCCCTGATCATCCAGGCGGTCCCAGTCCCAGGATGCAAGCCATTCAAGACAAAAGACACAAGCACTTTCTCCATCCGGAGGCAGTAGAGAGAGAGAGAGAGAGTCAGGAGGAAGGAAAGCCAGGGAGACTCTGGGAGGGAGAGGTGTCGCGTGCTGCTGTCTCTGAGGTGCAGGGCTCACGCACAATCAGGGGCTAAGGGCAGCTTGTTCCCTTGCTGACAGCCAGCAAGGAAATGGGGGCCTTGGCCTCACAGCTCCCAGGCCAGTGGGTTCTGCCACCAACCTGAATGAGCCCAGGACCAGGTTCTCCCCACGGGCCCTCCAGAAGAGCCCAGCTGGCGGCACCACTTTCAACAGAGAAGCCAGCTGGGCCAACCTGCCCTTCTGACCTGCAGGACCATGAGAGGATGAATTTGTGTTGTTCCAAGTGGCCGGGCTCTATGGTCATGGGTTGCTCTTAATTTTATGAAGAGCTCATACAGTTCCTTAAATACAAGAAGCAGGGACGGCTCCCGGGGAGGCTGCCTCCATTTTTTTTTTCAGAAGTGGATCGATATCCAGGCACCTGCAGACGCATCTGTTTCACTCTCTCCCTTGAAGTTCTTGCCTCAAATGCTGTTCTGTCCTGACCACCCAGTCCAGTCCCGCATCCTATGTGCCTGCCCGGCACTCTGGAAATACTACATGAGCGGAAATGATGCCTATGACCTTGACCCCCACCCATGACACTCATCCGTTTCTAAACCTCATAGGCAATTCGCGATTTGCCCTGTTTCTAGCTTTTTGTCTCCCCCTCTGCCTCTCCCCGCCCTGCATACAGTGGCATCCCTTTAAGGGCGGAGGTCTGGGTCTGTTTCATTTGCTGATGCGCCCTAAGCCCCTAAAACAGTGCCCGACACCGATTAGGGCCAAAGAAATTTTCGCCGAGGGCAGCCACGGTCACGCGCGGACTGGGAGGTCAGTCAGGGTCATGCATGAGAAGGCGCAGCTGGGAGCCAGCCTGCGTGACTGGGACTGGTAGGCGACGGAGCAGGCGGCACGGACCTGGGTTTATTCTCGCTTGTTAGAAACAAAGTAGAAGTTGTGCCTAAGGGAGGAGTCCAAAAAGCCCCTTTCGCTCGCTGGGGCAAGAAAAGAGGGAACCTGCCGGGGGTGGGGAGGGGGCAGGGGTTTGGCGGGGAAGGATCCTGTTCCTGTGCGGATCTGGGAAGTCCGCTCTAGTGGGGGCTCGTCGTGGAGTTGGGGGCGTGGTGGGTGACGGGGCCCAGGCGCTGATTGACTGGGCGTACAGAGCAGATCCGGCTGCGGGCAGCGGGAAGCCGCGTGAGGCCTGCGGGAGGCAGCGCACTGAGAGGCGCACAGCGTGGCAGCCGGAACCCCTGGCCCAGATGCCCTGTGACTTTGGGCAAGTCATCTCCCTCCTGAGAACTTCCCTGGCTTAGCCGCTGAGGCCGCAGAGTGAGCGGCTAAGAAAATTCCTTGGTAAGTGGAATGAGGAAGCTGAGACAGGTAACTGAACAAACAAGGTCACCCAGGTACAGAAGGTCACGGTGGGGGGCGGGGGAAAGCCCTGGGCGCCCAGCAACAAGCAAAATCAATGCTGGACCTTGCCTTCGACCTTGCCTTCGACCTTGCCTTCAGGGCGACCTTTCTCCCCAGCAGGCTGGCCCTGTGGTTCCAACCCCTGACCTTCACTCCCTGGAGATAACACCTAGGCCTCAGGTGGACTTCAGCTCCAGGTCCTGAAAAACAGCTGAACCAGGCTGGGTCGCGCCCCGGGGGGCTCTCCCAGCCTGTGTTTCCCGCCCCCCATGAGGTGCCCAGGAATCCTTATCCTGGGCATCGTTTCAGCTCCTTCAGGGTTTCCAGGCTGCTCGTGGTGAACTTGGCTTCGGACCTGAGTGTGCGAAGCTGTCAACAACCACGAGCCGTTACTGTTGGTGTTTCCATTGCTGTTGACCATCACAGTCTCCGGTCCTGGTTCCTTTAGCTCCATCAGGCTCCAGTTGTCCGTTCCTTCTCCTGGGATGGCTCTGCATCCTGGCAAAGACGGGGGTGGGTAGGGGAGGCTGGGGCGGCATCATTCTCCAGAGGGCCCTGGGCCAAGAGGAAGGATGTGTTTTCTTTCTCTTTGCGAACCTTGGGGAAACCCCAGGGCTCCTGGGGCTCCAGTTCTCTGTGCTGGGCGGAGGAAGGAAAGTGAAGGCATGGGGGGGTGGAGGGTGAAGGTGGCGTCAGTGTCCCTCCCCTGCCACCACCACCCCTATTTGTCCTGGGAGCTCTGTCACCCAAGCACCTGTGAGTTTGCAGCAGGCCAGCAGGGAGCTGGAGGGAGGACAGTGTCGCTGTGTGCCAGCCAGGCCGCACCGAAGCCAGGCGCTGGGAGACATGGGGCCCCCTGGCTCCGGTGGTCCTCACTGGGCAGGAATCCTGCTCTTGGGTGAGTGTCCTGCTCCCCGCCGATGCGGGTCGCGCGGGGGTTGCGTGCGTGTGTACGGGGACACAGAAACAGAGCACAGAGGCTTAGAGACCCATAGAGACCGACAGAAATAAAGACACATACAAAAGAGACTTCACAAAGGGGGACGGAGACCAGGGACAGTGACATATACGCAGAGAGAGACAGAGAGAAATGGAGTTGGAACCACAGAACCAGAGAGAGAGAGAGAGAGAGAGAGAGAGAAGCCTGGAGAGAGATTGGCAGGGAAGGCTGGAACAGAAGGCAGGGAACAGACAGACAGACAGACAGGCGGGAGTGAGACAGGCGGAGGGAGGATGCGCCAGCCCCAAGCGGGTCAGGAAGTCATGCATCAGTGTTCCCCGAGGGAGACTGTTCTGGAAATAGGTTCTCCCGTGGTGTAGTGGGGAAGGAATTGCAGGTCCCATGCCGGGGAGGATTTTGAGCAACAGCGTCAAGATTTGTATGAAGGCCCCTGAAGAGGCTGCCGCACTCCAGGTGGCCCTTCCCAGGCACTCAGCTGGTGGAGCTCATCCGCTGTGCCCAGGTGCACCTCACCTGGCGTCTCATTTACAGCCAGGTGGTTCAGCTCCGACTCCCTGGGGGAGAATTCCAGCTTCCGGGGCCACAGGCTGCACCTGCTGGGACAGGACCATGAGGGCGGGGCCTGGACTGTGTTACGACTTGTGTTAGGACCCTGGTGCAGTCTCAGCTCACTCTTTCTTTCTCTCTCTCTCTCTCTCTCTCCCTCTCCCTCCTTAGGCTCCGGCCCAAACGTCTGCCTCGGAGAGAGACCAGGGCTTTGGTCTCCAGACCCCTGTGCTTCCTCGGGCTTGGAAGAAAGCAGGGTTTCTTTCAAACTATACAATCTTTCCTGGCTTTTCTGAGACCTGCGTCTTCATCCTATCAGATCTTTTCCCCAGATTTTCCTGGGTTTATTTCCTCTCCTCTGCGGCTTCCATCCTGGCTTCCACTGTGCCTGCACCCGGCGAAAGACTTTTTCTCTCCGCCATCCCCCCTTAGTGGGGCGGACTCCCTGGGGTGACTGTAAAGCCTCTTTCTTTCTTTCTTTTGTAGAACTATTCTTGCCTTTTTTTAAAAAAAAAACGTATCTTTACAGGGGAAGGGAAAGAGAGAGGGAAATATCAGTGTATGGTTGCTTCTCATGCGTCCGTGCTAGGAACTGGCCTGCAACCCAGGCATGTGCCCTGACTGGGAATTGAACCGCGATCGTGTGGTTCGCAGGCTCGCGCTCAACCCACTGAGCTACACCAGCCAGGGCTGCTCCCTCTCTTTTTGTTAATATGTAACTAACTTCTACTGTAACCTCAGGACAGAGGACGGACATGAAACTTACGCTTAATGGGTATCCGAGGCAAAGGGAGGAAACTGCAATATTTTGATACGAATAGCGTTTTGCAGGCAAAGAAATGGTTTGCAGTGTGTGGTGTGCAGAGGTGAGGGCTCAGCCTGGCTGCAGGGGTTCCGGAGTCCTTCTGTGGGGAGAAGTGGCGGGAGAGAGAGACTGTGCATCTCTCTGCAAAGTCGGCTTCCTCCCGGCTCACAGAAGGCTGGACTGGGGAGGAGGCAGGAGGACGGGTGCCCAGTGAAGACCCCCCAGAGGGAGATTCACTTCAGATGGGCGTGGAGAGGCCCCCCACTGATGCTTTCACTCGCATTTTTTCATTCATCTTTACAACAGTTCAGTGAGGCAGGGACTGTTATTATCCCATCCTACAGATGGGGACACTGAGACTCGGGCAGAGAACATCACCTGCCCCCGCACAAACGGCAAAGCTAGGATTCAAACCCAGGCTGGCAGACTCCGAGCCTGTGGCTGCAGGAAATGCAGACCTAAGAGATGAGAGTGATGACAATGACTGAACACTTTCTGTGAACTGTTGTGAGGGTGTCACCCCTGAGATCTCAACAGACTTCACAGCAACCCGAGGCACTAAGCGCTACCATTCTCCCTACGGCGCCGTTGAAGAAACTGAGGCTCACAAAGACAGAGCCCCTCGCCCCTTGCCCACGATAGCAGAGCCAGTAGGCATCAGAGTTGGTATCTGCTCCCAAAAAGCTGAGCAGAGGACGGGGCAGTGCTGGGGCCAGACTGGGGTCATTGAGGGCTCAGAGAAGAATGGTCATCGGCCCCTGTTAACTGGGCTGCAGGGAAGGGTGAGGGCGTGTCAAGGTCAGCCGCACAGGACCATGGCTGCTGAGCTTAGGGGCCCCCACCCGTGCCCACTGTCTCATCGGGCCTCCAGGAACCTGTGCAGCGTGGCCAGGCGGAAAACCAGAGACTCTTATTATCTGGATGCCCTTCACCCCACTCCTCCCCACCCCCCCACCCTGGGCAAGAGACATCTCTGCCTGGGGGCAAGTCTGAGGAAGAGCCGAGTGAATCCCCTCCCTCCCAACACACAGAAGAGCACAAGTGCCCTCCATCAGGGGTAGGATCTGGGCCCATCCCTGGGCTTGTGGGGTGTTGAGAACACAGTCTGTAGGAGCTGGCAGGCCAGGTCCAAGGTTGGCTTCTGCCACCTCTCATGTGGTCTTAGAAAATGATTTCGTCTCTCCTCCCTGAGCGTCTCTTTCCCCTCTGGGTGCAGTGGGGTGGCTGGTCACGCACCTCCCCCAGAGGGCGCTGGTGCTCTCTACCACCCCACAACAGCACTGGAATGCAGGTGGGACTGTGCCCATCTCACAGCTGGGAACACTGAGGCCCAGAGAAGATAGAAACCTGCCACAAGTTGCATGGCCAGTAAGTACTGAGCAGGAGTCCAGCCTCTCGGGATGGAGATCCTTCGCTATGAAGAACATAACTGGACACCTCCCCCCAGCATACCTCTCCCTCCATGAGCGCCTCCTCTCTCCCCAACCAGCCTCACTTTTGACCATGTGGAGCCTGCCCGCTGCAACCCAGCTCAACCTCGATGCCAACCTGCTCAACATCAGCTTAAGTGAGAAGGACTGTTTCTGTGCTTGGGACCCCTTAGGCACTCCAAACTCATGGCAGATTCGGAGATGTGGGCGTACAAAACGAGGCAGTGATTCTCAAGCACCCACCGATGTTCCATGTCCAAAAATCCCAACGGGACAAACCCGAGGGGCCGGGCCAGGGTCTAGCAACCACTGGTTGGATCCGCTGCTCCGGGGGCCAGGCGGAAGGCGGTGGGCAGTGCTGTCATAGCCACGGGTGGGGAAGGTCAGCTGGCATCCCTGGTGCGGGCTTGATTCTCTTTGGAGCTGATATTAATCAACCCACTGTCATGTCCCAGACCTTCCGCTCTATTTTTACAACCGCATGAGACAAATGTACGGAGAGGGGACGTAAGTTGCCCGAGACCACGTCCAGAATGAGCCGTAGCTCCAGATTCGAGCCCAGGCACTGAGCTTATGTGGCTTCTGACCATTCCACCCTCTCTTTGTCTCTCTGGGCCCCTCTGTGACTATGTCTCGCTTGGTCTTTCTCTGCGCGTGTCTCTCTCTCCCTCTGTCTCCCCCTATTTCTCTCTCCCTCTTGCTCCATGTGCAGGAATGCCAGCCAAGCCCAGCATTTCCGTCAACCCGGGCGTTGTCACAGAGCACGCAGGAAACGTGACCTTCCAATGTGACACCAAGGACATCAGCCCCGACATCCAGTGGGTTTTCAGCAATCTCCCGTTGGTGCTGAACGAGCGCACTCAGCTGTCCTCGGATGGCACGGTGCTCACCATCTCCCCTGTCTTGCGGGAGGATGCCGGGACCTACCAGTGCGAAGCTTGGGATAGCCAGGGGTCCCAGAGCAGCGAACTCACCTACCTGGTCGTGAACTGTGAGTCCCTTTCTGTGCCCCCGAACCCCTTGCTGACACCCACCTCCTGGGTGTTTTCGTTTAGTCACCGAGCTTTGAATACCACCCAAATGCGCACTTGTCTGCCCTTGAACGCCAGATGTGTAATGGTTTGAGAGCTCCACTTGGATTCTCCCAGAAGCATCCAACTCAATGTATCTAAAACTGAGCTTCAC